>NC_057721.1:78907349-78923071 GCF_004010195.1 Chiloscyllium plagiosum
TCATCCATCGTCCTTTCCACCTCTGTAATACTATCTTTGACAAGCAATGCCACACCTCCCCCTCTTTTACCCCCCCCTCTGCCCCTACTCAAACATTTAAATCCTGGAACCTGCACCAGCCAATCCTGTCCCTGTTCTAGCCATGTCTCCGTAATAGCCACAACATCGAAGTCCCAGGTACCAACCCACGCTGCAAGTTCACCTACCTTATTTCGTATACTTCTTGCATTGAAGTATACACACTTCAAATCACTTTCCTGTTTACAGGCACCCTCCTTAGAAATTGATTCCATGTTCCTAACCTCCCTACACTCCAGGTTCTGCACCCTAAAGCTACAGTCTGGGTTCCCATGCCCCGGCAGAGTTAGTTTAATCCCCCCCCAAGAGCACTAGCAAACCTCCCACCAAGGGTACTGGTGCCCCTCAGGTTCAGGTGTAGACCATTCTGTTTATAGAGGTCCCACCGTCCCCAGAGAGAACCCCAGTTATCCAAAAACCGGAATCCCTCCCTCCTGCACCATCCCTGTAGCCACGCATTTAACTGTTCTCTCTCCCTATTCCTCGACTCTCTATCACGTGGCACGGGTAACAAACCAGAGACAACAACTCTGTTCGTTCTAACTCTGAGCTTCCAACCTAGCTTCCTGAAAGCCTGTCTAACATCCTCGGCACTCCTCCTACCTATGTCGTTGGTGCCAATGTGGACCACGACTTCGGGCTGCTCCCCCTCCCCCTCCAGGACCCGGAAAACACGATCAGAGATGTCACGTACCCTTGCACCTGGGAGGCAACATACCAAATGTGAGTCTCTCTCGTTCCCACAAAACTGCCTATCTGTGCCGCGAACTATTGAGTCCCCAGTTACTACTGCTCTGCTCTTCTTCGCCCTTCCCTTCTGAGTAACGGGGACAGGCTCCGTGCCAGAGACCTGAGACCCGTTACTTACCCCTGGTAAGTCATCCCCCCCACAAGTATCCAAAACGGTATACTTGTTCTTGAGGGGAACGGCCGCAGGGGGTCCCTGCACTGGCTGCTTCCTCCCAGTCCCCCTCACTGTCACCCATCTATCTGCCATCTTTGGAGTTACTACTTCCCTATAACTCTGATCTATGACCCCCTCTGCCTCCCGAATGATCCGAAGTTCATCCAACTCCAGCTCCAGTTCCCTAACACGGTCTTGGAGGAGCTGGAGATGGGTGCACTTCCTGCAAGTGTAATCGGCAGGGACGTCGATGGCATCCCTCACCTCAAACATGTTGCAGGAGGAACATTGCACTGCCTTCACTGCCATCCCTCTAAAGCTAACTTTGATTTAAAAAAAAAAACTGGGTCTAAAGAATACAACAAGCAAAATTCAGCACTTACCTACTTACAGATGTTATTATTAGGTTAGAGGAGGAGGGCGGGTGGGAGGCACTACCCGTGTAGTGCCTCGGGTTCCTCTCCTTCGCGCTTTTAAAGGGGGAAAAAACCTACCCAGGTAAGCTTACACTAACTGCTTCCGGGTCTCGGCTGCCCCTCTGGTCGTCGTCACTTCCCCCTGGTGCTCCCGCTCTTTCTGTGAAGAGAGAGTGAAAGAGAAAAAAAAACACCGCTGCCCGCTACCGGTAAGTACTTTTAAAACCAAACGGTCTTACCTTCGCTGCTGCTCGCACTGGAAATGACCGACGGCTTCGAATCACTACAGTGTGGAAACAGGCTATTTGGTCCAACTAGTCCACACCAACCTTCTGAAGAGTAGCCCACCCAGACTCATTCCCTTACATTTACCCCTGACTAATGCACCTAACACTACGGGCAATTTAGCATGGCCAATCCACCTGACCTGCACATCTTCAGATTGTGGGAGGAAACCAGTGCACCCGGAGGGGACCGGCGCAGACATGGGGAGAATGTGCAAACTCCACACAGTCACCCAAGGCAGGTCCCTGGCACTGTGAGGCAGCAGTGCTAACCACTGAGCCACAATTAAGCCCAGACCATTCAGGAGAGATGTTAGGAAGCATTTCTACAGGCTATTCTGCCCACCGAGTCCACAACAAAATGCATCCTACCCAGGGTGGTAGAGGTTTGGAACTCTCTTCCACAAATGGCACTGGATACCAAATCATTTGTTAATTTGAATTAGATTTTTTTTAGTTAAGCAAAGGTATAGCGGGACATGGGTCAAAGGATATGAAGTTAGGCCAAAGGTCAGCCTTGATCTCATAGAACTATGGAACAGGCTCAATGGGCTGAATGGCCTTGTCCTGCTCCTATATTCCTATATCTCCTCAACAAGGTGGAAAAATGCCCAGGTTGGTCTGGTACACATAAGAAAAATTCAAACCAGCAGATCATAGCCCCATCAGTCTGCTCTCGATCAACAAAGTGATGGATGCTGTTGTCAACATGGTCATCTAGTGACACACACACAGCAATGAAATGCTCCCCACTGGTCCCTCCAGGATCACTCAGCTCCTGACCTCAGCTTGGCCACATTCCTGCATATTCTGCCTTTCACAACCTCAGGGTATCCCTAAAGCAGCTGCCCATTTGTACTCTGCAAGATTCGATGACTAGTGCAGTCTCAGTGGGCTGAATGGACGTCTCTGGGCTGTAAGTGTCTATGAGTCAGTGGCAGTGGATGGCCATTGGTGGACTGCAGGCCGGTCCTTGAAGAAGAGGGGCCATGGATTCTGGACAAAGATACGTCCGGTATCTCACTGGAGCCAGGAGAGTGAGGGAAGGTGGGGCATGGATGATCGAGTGAGATCGATAGGAAAAATCGGGAGTGGAAAAGCCAGGTGGGTGAATGGTTGGCTGACGGGGGTGGGGGTGGGGGGGGGGGGAGGAGTAGGGTTAATTGAGGTCCTCTCAAGGGTACAAGATGCCCACATAAGGTGCAAACCCTTGCCCAACAAACAGTAATGCAACCATTGAGTGTAAACTATGTGTAACTACCACAAGGACTGCAGTGCTGTCATGGGGCAGTTAACATGGACAATAAGTACTGGCCCAAACAGTGACACCCATATCCAGTGAATGAACAAAAATATATTTCCAACATCTGCAGTATTTTGTCTTCTGTGTTTTAGTGTCGATACCTCTTGTTGTTAAGGCACAGCCCTCATTGGAGTGTGTGACTCCACTCTCCTCCCTTAAAGGGATTTTATCTCTTTCTCCCAGTTACGACAACACTCAGCATGTACATGGTGCTTGCAGTGGAGTCAATCATCCTGAAATGATCAATTAGGATTTGACACTGAGCCACCTAAGGACATATAAGCAGAGGCGAGTGGAAACTTTAAAGAGAGGTAGGGTTTGCAAAAGAGAGCAAGAGCTTCGGGAGGTGGTCACAGAGTCCTGCACAGAGGAAACTGAAGGCAAAGTTACAGTGGGTGAAACTGAATGGGTGCAGCTCTCACAGTGGTTGTCGAGGTGGACGAGGTGACAGAGCTGGGGGTGGGTGGGGCAGGGTGCGGAGGCAATTGCACCCACACACAAGTTAAAGTTGAAGCTTTACCACCTCTTGGGTGAACGGGGTTGGTGGATTTGGCAGCAGAGCGTTGAATGAGCTCTTGTTGAGGGGGAGCATAGGACAGGAGGCTGACCAGTGGGCTCACTGGTGCCTGTCCTCAAAGTCTGTCCAGCATCCATAAGGCACAAGTCAGGAGTGTGATGGAATACTCCCCACTTGCCTGGGTGGGGGCCGCTCCAACAAGACTCAAGAAGCTTGACACCATCTAGGCCAAAGCAGCCCACTTGATTGGCACCACATTCACAAACATTCACTCAGTCCTCCACTGAAGCTCACTAGCAGCAGTATGTACTATCTACAATCTACCCTCAGCTGGGGGGCACAGTGGGTAGTATTTAGCACTGCTGCCTCACAGTGCCAGGGATTTGATTCCAGCCTCAGGTGACTGTCTACACAGCTTACACATTCTCCCTGTGTCTGTGTAGGTTTCCTCTGGGTGCTCAGGTTTGCTCCCATAATCCAAAGATGTGCAGATTGGGGTGGATTGGTCATGCTAAATGGGCAATAGTGTCCAGGGATGTGCAGACTAGGTGGATTGGCCGCTCACCATCCTGAGTCGGAAATATATCGCTGTTCCTTCGCTGTCACTGGATGTTACCTGGCTAGAGAGTTTCAGTGATGAAGAGGGACTGGACAGACTGGGGTTATTTTCCTTAGAGCAGAGGAAACTGAGGGGGGAACATGATTGTGATTGATAAAACTATGAGGGGCATAGACAGGGTAGACAGGAAGGAATGGTTTCCACTTTTTGGAGGGATCCATGCCTGGGTGCATTGATTTAAGCTCAGGGGCAGGGGTTTGAGAGGAGACATGAGGAAGTATATTTTCACTCAGAGGGTGGTGAGAATCTCAAACTCACTGCCTGCAAGTGTGGAAGGGGCAGAAACTCTCATGACATCGAAGAAGTATTTAGATGTGCACTTGTAATGGCAAGATCATGGGCCCGGTGCTGGGAAATGGGATTAGAATAGTTAGGGGGTTGGATTTGATCGAGTGCAGAATCGATGGGTTGAAGGGCCATTTTCTGTGCTCTAGATTTCTCAGACTCTGGCCTTGACTCTCTGTCCACAAACTCTCACCAGGCCGGTTGGGCATTTTCTAGGATATTTAGTTTCTTTCACCGGAGGATTTCCAGCATCCGCACTGGTTCAGTTTGGTATCTGATTGGTACCCACCAGGCTGTTTACCTTATTTGCTGTTTCTAGGACCTCGTTATGTGACGGCACAGGACTCTGCCTTACCAAGACAGGACAAGAGTTTTTGCATTTCAAATAGATTCATAGAAACATGTAACGAAACAGCATCTATGTAGACATTCAGCTACTTTGCCTTTCGTAGAGCCTTGAACATACCTATATCATTTTTGGTTATTCATTCATGGGATGAGGGTGTCACTGCTGAAAAATGTGGTGCTGGAAAAACACAGCAGGTCAGGCAGCATCCGAGAAGCAGGCGAATCGATATTTCGGGCATAAGCCCTTCTTCAGGAATGAGGCTGGTGTGCCAAGTGGGCTCAGATAAAAGCCAGAGGGGAGGGAATTTGGGGGAGGGGTGCTGGGAATACGATAGGTGGAAGGAGGTGAGGGTGAGGGTAATAGGTCGGAGAGGGGGTGGGGGCGGAGAGGTCGGGAAGAAGATTAGCCACGGGACGGTTGGTTGGTTGGTGCAGGTGTCCCAGAGGTGTTCTCTGAAACTTTCCGCAAGTAGGCGGCCTGTCTCCCCAAAGTATAGGAGACCACTCGGATGCAGCGGATGCAGTAAATGATGTGTGTGGAGGTGCAGGTGAATTTGCGACAGAGTCACTGGCTAGGCCAGCATTTAGTGCCCATCCCTAACTGTCCAGAGAGTCAACTACATTGCTGTGGGTTTGGAGTCACATGTAGACCAGACCAGGTAAGGATGGCAGATTCCTTTCTTAAAGGACATTAGTGAACCAGGTGGGTTTTTCTGGCAGTGGATTTCGACAATGGCTTCATGGTCATCAACTGACTCTTAATTCTAGACATTTATTGAATTAAAAATTCCATCACCTGTCGTGATAGGATTTGAACGCACGCCCCTGGGACATGACCTGGGTGTCTGGATTTACAATCTAGCAATAACACCACTAGACCATTGCGTCCCCCATTAGCCCCATTCTCCAGCTCATTCCCTCTCGCCACATAATTCATTCCTTTTCCAGTTTTTATCTATTTATCTTTTGAAAGTCACTGTTACATCCTCACAGATGGTGTTTTCAAGATCTCAATAGCTCCTTGCATTGACAAAAAAGATCAGAAATTTTCTTCCTGGAATTTTAGCTAATTACCTTAAACTGGTTTCTACTGGTGACCTAGTACTCTGCCACAGGGAACACTCTCTCACCCATTCTCTTTGTCAAAATGCACCATAAGTTTAGACATCACTATTAAACCTCCAGTTAACTCTCTCTGCTCTTGAGGAGAATGATCACTGTGTCTTCAGACAGTGAAAGTCCCTCATCCCAACCGGTATTATGTCGGTGCCTAGCCTCTCCAACATTCTGCCTAAAGTGCAGTGTTTAGAATGTGGATACCATCCTCCAGCAGGTTGACCTTGTGTTGCGTTTATGAGGGGTATGACACGAAGAGAGCATTGATAAGCAATGCAGGGTTTGCACTATAATAGCTTTCACCCACATTCTGGTCCATACACACTCCCCACTGAAGCAGAGCATCCAATCAGCAAAGGTAGCTCGCATGCTCCCCCTTGTGGTCACTCAGGAAGATGCATTATCTGAAACTCTGCTCTTGTTCTCGCAGTGAGACTGATGTCGGAATTGGGAACTGGGGGCAGAAGAGAAACCAGATACAGCCAGGGAGGTATTCAGGCAGGCAAGAATCTGAAGGACTGGATAGTGAGAAACTTATATAGCACAGAGATTGAGGAATCTATTTGATACAGAAGCAGTTTGGAATCTACAAGTAGATGCAACATTCACAGAATCAATTTTTAAAATTAATTCACAGGGTGGGGGTGTCACTAGCTAGGCAGCATTTATTGTCCATCCCTAATTACCCAGAAGGCAATTAAGATTCAGCCACAGAGTCATTTGCAGGTAAGGATGGCAGATTTCCTTCTGTAAAGGATATTAGTGAACCAGGTGGGTTTTTCCTCACAATCAGCAATGAATTCAAGGTCATCATTAGACTCTTACCTCCAGATGTTTATTGAATTTGACTTCCACCATCTGTCATGGCAGGATTCGAACCTGGGTCCCCAGGACATTACCTGGGTCTCTGAGCTAATAGTCCATTAACAATACCACTTGGCCATCATTTTTCTGGAAGAGTCCTGTCAGCCCACCAAGACCTTGGACAACATTCACTCTTGGGCTGATAAGTAGCAGCAACATTGCTATACAGAAGTGCCAAGGCAAAGATTATTTCCAATGGGAGAAAATGTAATCACTTTCCCTTGATGTTCAACCATTACCATTACCATCTACATCCTGGAATTACCATTGACCAGAAATATATCTGGACCAGCCACATAATTACCCAGGCTATAAGCTTATGTCAGACTGCTTGGAATTATTTGGTGAGTAACTCATCTGCTGATTTCCCAAAGCCTGTCCACCATCTACAGACCAAAGGCTGAGGGATGACATTATAGCGACTTATAAAATCACGAGGGGTATGGATAGGGTCAATAGACAAGGTCTTTTCCCTGGGTTGGGGAGTCCAGAATTAAAGGGCACAGGTTTAGGGTGGGAGTGGCAAGTTTTAAAAGGGATCTAAGGAGCAACGTTTTCATGCAGAGGGTGGAATGAGCTGCTAAAGGAAGTGGTGGAGGCTGGTATAATTACAACATTTAAAAGGCGTCTGGATGGGTATATAAGTAGGAAGTGATATGAGCCAAACGCTGGCAAATGGGACTAGATTAATTTAGGATACCTGGTCGGCATGGACGAGTTGGATCGAAGAGTCTGCTTCCTTGCTGTATATCACTCTGACTCTATGACTCTAAGTCTGTACTGCTAAAAATATTCAATGACCTGCACAAGTGGCTTCCATTCCTAGTCCATTGCAAGTCGGTTTGTGCACAAGTCAGAAACCAATGCAGGATCAAACAAAATAGTGATTCGTAATTACAGGAAACGTTTATATAGGTAGTTCTCATATAACGCCATAGTTTGGTAGCTGTGTGATCTCACTTTGTAGGAAAATCATGCAATACCCCAGCTCTATTTAAACTAATGGGGCCAGAATCCGTGTTATAGCCAATACAGGTTAGGAAAGTTCGTGTTCTACGAATATTGGTCTAAATTTGGCAAACGTGTTATAGCCAATTCGTGTAGTAGAAACACGTGCTATGGGAGAACTACCTGTACGTCAGATATTAAAACTTACACCCCTGTGTGGGATCACATTTGTAAGTACAACCATTCATATATCAGAGATTCGCTAATCAGGGATTCCTGTGTACAATATAAGTAAAATCAGAAATATGTGTGCTTCGAAGACTTTTTGATCACATCAATTACAGAGGGATTCAAAAATCTACAGGGTAAAGACATAAGTGGAAATCTGCAAGTTACACGTATAGTGAGGAACCTGTAGGATTCAGGGAGTTCTTGTTCAAACTCCTCATCATAATGCATCATAAACAGTTAAATCCCATTGTGTCTGAGGTGTCCTGCAGCTGGTACTCTTCTGCCTCCAAGATGTTTCCAGCAAGAAGTCTCTGTTTCCAGGAATATCTCATCACTTGCGCACTTCTGAGTCGGAACATTGTCGATTCATGTTCCGAACCCGAGCACATAGTGGAGGATGATGCACCAGTCCAATACTGAGGGAATGTTGCACTGTCATAGGTTGACCTTTCAACTATTAAACCCAAGGTTGCATCCATGCTCTCAGATAACAACCAGATTTTCAAAAGTGAAAACCAGGAACCCCTGAGGATATGCTTTATCCAGGGGTGGCACAGTGGCTCAGTGGTTAGCACCAGGGTCCCAGGTTCAATTCCAGCCTCAGGTGACTGCCTGTGTGGAGTTTGCACATTCTCCTGTGTCTGTGTGGGGTTTTCTCCGGGTGCTCCGGTTTCCTCCCAAAGATGTGCAGGTCAGCTGAATTGGCCGTGCTAAATTGCCCATAGTGTTAGGGTGCATTAGTCAGAGGGAAAATGGGTCTGGGTGGGTTACTCTTCTGAGGGCCTGTTTCCACACTGTAGGGAATCTAATCTAAAATAAACCTGTCGCCATGGCAACCACTGACAGCTGTGATTGAGGTAGAGCAGTGCTCTCAATCCTCCTTACTTTGCTTAGGGCCTGTTTAATTAGAGTGGTAGAGGAGAAACCATTACCGAGTCTTAATGAGTTAATCAGTTAAACTATTTGACTTTAAGCAAAAAAAAACACATTATTTTTACACTGCAGTTAAAATACAGCCAAAAGAAAACAAAAGACTTAATAGTAATGCCATTGAAATGCTTAACAAAACCATAGAGGTATTAACTACTACTCATAAACTGTTCCAATATATTACCATCCCATATACACACCTTTTGCAAAGACAAATTCACTAAAATAGGTTGTTTCACAGGCAATTTTAGCAGCAGGAAGAAAACCGAAGTTTTTATCTGTAACAGAGAAAAAAATGAGCTTCCACATCCAAATTCAAGACGCTGGCAACTGTTACTGAAAGCTGAAACCAGAAGTCTTGGTTCTGTGGGAGCTTGACCCCACCC
This sequence comes from Chiloscyllium plagiosum, assembly GCF_004010195.1. NCBI lineage: Eukaryota > Metazoa > Chordata > Chondrichthyes > Orectolobiformes > Hemiscylliidae > Chiloscyllium > Chiloscyllium plagiosum. The sequence goes on from NC_057721.1 coordinate 78,916,579, forward strand.
ATTCAGGCTGCATCTATTGTTCCAGCTTTAAAACAAAGGCCTCACAAACTGTTTACTTTGTTGGCTGAGAGCAGACTGCTCTTTCCCTCTGTCTAAATCATTCTTCATAAGAAAAAAAGGACACCTCTTAATGTCATAGTATTGACACACCCCTCCAAATTCAGTACATCATTCCTCAGATTGGGAGCCCAAAACTGCTCACAATCTTCCAAATGCAGTCTGTTCAAAACCTTATACAGCCTCAGCAGTACATCTCTGCTCTTGTATTCTAGTTCTCTTGAAACGAATGCTAACAATGCATTTGCCTTCCTACATACGAAGCCGCATGTTAAACGTAAGAGAATCCTGAACTCCCAAGTCCCCTTGTGTGCCTCAGACTCCCAAAGTCTTTCCCCATTTAGAAAATAATCTAAAGCTCTATTCTTCTGACCAAAGTGCCTAACCTCACACTTTCCCACGTGGTATTCAGGAGGGCAATAAAGGGACATGAGATAGCCTTAGCAGCTAAGGTTAAAGAGGATCCAAAGAGATTTTTAAAAATACATTAGGGCAAAAGAGCAACTACAGAGAGAATAGGGCTCCTTAAAGATCAATGAGTGCGCCAATGTGTGGAACCACAGGCGATAGGAGAGATACTAAACACATTTTTCACATCAGTATTTACATGGGAAGCTGGGAATTCAGGGGGGTAAAAGAATTCATATCTTGAAACCAGTCCACATTACAGAACAAATCGTTCTATAATAGGTCTTACAAGACACAAAGGTAGATAAATCTCCAGGACCTGATCAAGTGTATCTCAGAACATTGTGAAAAGCTAGGGAGGAAAGTTCAGAGCCCCGAGCAGAGATATTTATATCATCTGCAGGCACGGTGAGGTGCTGGAAGACTGGAGGTGGATAATGTTGTGCTTTTATTTAAGAAAGGCTGTAAGGGATTGCCTGGGAACTACAGAATAGTGAGTCTGATGTTAGTGGTGGGCAAGTTGATGGAAAGGATTCCGAGAGAAAGGATTTGCATGCATTTGGAGAGACAAGGACCGATTGGGGATTGTCAGCATGGCTTTTTGCTTGGGAAATCCTGTCTCACAAATTTTGAAGGTGTAACCAAGAAGGTTGATGAGGGCAGATGTCCACAAGTCCACAAGGTTCCTCATGGTAGACTAATTTGTAAAGTTAGATTACGTGGGATTCAGAGAGAGCTTACCAATTGGATATAAAATTGGCTTTACAGTAGGAGACAGAAGGTGGTGATGGAGGGTTGTTTTTCAGACTGGAGGCCTGTGACCAGCAATGTTTGCAGAGATCTGTGCTGGGTCCACTGTTTTTTGTCATTTATGTAAATAATGTGGATGAGAATATAGGAAGCAGAGTTAGTAAATTTATGGACAACACCAAAATTGGCAGTATAGTGGACAGTGAAGGAAGCCATCTAAGATTACAAATGGATCTTGATCAATTAGGCCAATGTGCCAAGGATTAGCAGATGGAGTTTAATTAGGACAAATGAGAGGCATTGGATTTTGGTAAGAAGAAAAAGGGTAGGGCTTACACAGCTTGGGAGTGTTGTCAAACAGCGAGATAAGGGTTCAGTTGCATTGTTCCTTGAAAGTGGTGTCACAGACATACTAGGTGGTGAAGAAGACATTTGCCTTCATTGCTCAGATCATTAAATACAGAAGTTGGGACTTCATGTTACAGCTATATAAGGTATTCGTAATGCCACATTTGGAGTAGTGCGTACAGTTCTGCTCGCACTGTTATCGGAAGGATGTTCTTAAACTAGAAAGAATTCAGAAAAGATTTGCAAGGATATTGCCAGTACTTGAGGATTTGGGTTATCAGAATAGCTGGAACTATTTTCCCTTCAGCGTTGGAGATTGACCATATAGAGTTTTATAAAATCATGAGGGGAATAGATAAGGTGAATAGCAAAAGTCTTTTCCCCAGGGTAGGAAAGTTCAAAACTAGACAGCATAATTTTAATGTGAGCGGAGAATAACTGAAAAGGCACCTGAGGGGCAACTTTTTCACACAGAGGGTGGTCCATATGTGGAATGAACTGCTGGAGGAAATGGTAGATGCAGGTACAGTTACAACATTTAAAATTCGTTTGGACAGGTACATGAATAGGGAAGGTTTAGAGGGATATAGGCCAAATGCAGGCAGGTGGGACTAGTTTAGTTTGGGTAACTTGGTCAGCATGGAGTTGGACTGAATGCTGTATGACTCCATGACTCTACATCACCAAATCCAGAATTGCCTGTTCTCTAGTGGATCTACCATAAGCTTCTTCAAAAGAACCATTTCGTAGATTTTTGATGAATACCCTTTTTGAATCCGTCACCAAACTGATTTTCCCAGTTCCCCCCTCATATTGAAGTCCCCTATGATTATAGTAACAGTGTCCTTCTTACATGCCTTTTCGAGTTCCTGATTTATTTGCTGTGCCACATCCTGGTCAACTCTATAGGGTCTGGACATAACTCCAATCAGGGTTTGATTGGCTTTGTGGCTCCTCAACCCTACCCACACAGATTCTACACCTTCTGATTCTATACCGTTTTATGCTTTTGATTTAATTTCATTTCTTACTAACAGGGGAACCCACCTTCTCAGCCCATCTGCCTGTCCTTTCAATAGGACAACTATCCTTGGATATTTAGTTCCCAGTTTTAAAATGTGTTGCTGGAAAAGCGCAGCAGGTCAGGCAGCATCAACGGAGAAGGAGAATTGACGTTTCGGGCATAAGCCCTTTTTCAGGAAACGTCGATACTCCTTCTCCTTTGATGCTGCCTGACCTGCTGCGCTTTTCCAGCAACACATTTTTAAGCTCTGATCTCCAGCATCTGCAGTCCTCACTTTCTCCAATTTAGTTCCCAGCCATTGATCCTCTTGAAGCTGTTTCTCTGTGATACCCACAGCATCACACCTGCCAATTTCAATCTGTGCCTCAGCTCATTTACCTTGTGGATATTTAAATACAATAACCTCAGTCCTGCATTTACCATCCCTCTTCTCATAGTTGCCCCTTATTTGCTGTGCCTAAAGTAAAATTCCTGATCCTTTCCATATTCTCTATCCTGTTATATTTTTGGAAACTTAATATCCTTTCCTGAGATGGAAATGTGTTGCTGGAAAAGCGCAGCAGGTCAGGCAGCATCTAGGGAACAGGAGAATCCTTCAGGAATCCTGAAGAAGGGCTAATGCCCGAAACGTCGATTCTCCTGTTCCCTGGATGCTGCCTGACCTGCTGCGCTTTTCCAGCAACACATTTCCATCTCTGATCTCCAGCATCTGCAGACCTCACTTTCTACCCTTTCCTGAGCCCTGCCTCCCCTTTAACAAGATTCATGTTCTCGTGATTAAAGCCAGGACTATAGGGACTTTGCCTTTAACTGTATGAGTAAGTCAACATCAATGTAGATACATTTATTGATATCTGACTCAATCAGAGCCTGAGGCGATCACATGGTGAGAGCGTCATTGAGATTTTGGCTCTTCTTCATCCGATCCGCTGGTGGCGCTCTCATTCACCTGAGCCTGAGAAGGGGCTGACCGTGCCTCCTTCGAATTGTCGGCAACGTGGTTGGCGCAGAGCCTGCCGGGATCTGTAGTCCTCCAAACCCTGTGACCTCTAGGGATCAGACGGAACCGGAAAGATGGAAAGACTGCAAGTCCCATCAGGCCTTGGGCGCCGTTTAGGGAGAGTCAGCGTTCGTCCGAGCGGAGGGGAAATCAGACACCGGGAGTGACCGGGGGGACGGAGAGTGACCCAGGGGACGGAGAGTGACCGGGGGGACGGAGAGTGACCGAGGGCTCAGAGAGTGACCGAGGGGGGACGGAGAGTGACCGAGGAGAGCGCGGATCGAACTGTCTGACCATGGCCGGGGCGATGGCCATCCTGGGTAAGTGTCTGTGTCCATAGGGAATCCTATAGAGTATATATGCATTCATCATATAGACTTGTGACACACAGAACTATATAGGCCCCGTTATATACCTTGATCATATACCTCTATGGTGATGGCAATGTATAAGAGTGATACAGTCTGTACCCTATACCCTGATCATATATCCTTATGGTGATGCCAATCTATAGAGTGATAGAGTCCATACCCTATACCCTGATCATATATCCTTATGGTGATGCCAATCTATAGAGTGATACAGTCCATACCCTATATCCTGATCATATATTCTTATAGTGATGCCAATCTATAGAGCAGTACTGTCCCTATCATATACCTTGATCATATATCCCTAAGGTGATACCAATCTATAGAGCAATACAGACGCTCCCCTATACCTTGACTGTATGTCACTGTAGTGATACTAGAGATTGAAAAGCCCATGTTGTATACAATGATCATATATTATTTTAGTAACGCTGGTCTATAGATCTATACAACTCCCATTGTATGCGTTGATTATACATCCCTATCGGAACATTATCTGTAGAACAATATAGCTTTTGTTCAAAATAAAAACAAAATACTTTTAAATCTACCTCTGTTGGCATTGGGACTTCAAGACACATTTTCTGATCCAGAGATGGGGCACTGTCATTGTGCTAGGTGGATCATATCTGTTCAGTACATACCAACATCGTTGGTAGCCACACTTCAGGAAGGATGTGCAGGCATTGGTGATAGAATGTGCAGAAGAGGTTTAGAAGAATGTTTGTTTCTGGAAGGAAGTATGAAGATAGTTTGGAGAAATTGGGACTGTTCTTCTCGGAGAAGAGGCAGTTGTGAGGAGATTTGATTGAGGTGTTCATAAGGCGTTTGGACAGAATTGGTAGAGAGAAGCTGTTCACTTTGGAAGAAGGATCAAGTTCTAGACAGCATTGACTTATTGGGAAAAGAAGTGACTTGAGGAAAAATATCTTAACCCAACAAGTGATTTGCATCTGGAATGCATTGGCTGAAGGCAGGTTCCATTGTAGCTTACAAAAGAGGAACTGGATGAGAAAGTAATTAGCAGACTGCAAAGGATATCCAGTGGTTGGACTGTATAAAACTACCTGAATTGCTGCTGTGGATCAGCAGCATAAATAAGGTGGGCTAAATGGCATCTTATGGATGGCTTTTCTGCCTGTCTGTGTATATCTCTGTTTAAAGAGGACTACAGATGCTGGAGACCAGAGTTTAAAAGTGTGGTGCTGGAAAAAACACAGCAGGTCAGGCAGCATCCGAGGAGCAGGCGAGTCGAAGGCATAGGCCCTTCATCGTTCCTGATATTCCCTTTATCTCTGTATATGTTTCTGTATGTTTAACACCAGTTGCTCTTGCAACATTTACAAAGCAATAAAATAATCTTGGGAGATGACTAGCACTTTCCAATAGATAATGTCTATCATGTACTTCTATAGTGACACTGTACATTAAGTAAAATAATGCTGTCTGCTTACCTGTCATCAGAGTTAAATATCCTTATGGTAATTTTGTACTTCAGGAGCCATAATTCCTTGCCAATATCTGGTATAAACAAATTCATTTCAGAGAGATATTTGTATCATACAGTTAGGATTTATTTATTAATTTCAGTGTTCACAGTAAATATGCAGAAGCCCTCCCGTACCTGCAAGGGATACGTTCCAAGATTTACTGCGGGTAACTGAAACCGCAAAATATGATTCCGCAGATACGGAGGTCGCTCTGTATACATATATATGTATGAATGTTTTATTTATGTATATAGTAAAGCTGACTGACCTAATCTTGCTCCCTTGTCTTTCTCTCTTTTGCTCATGTATCCTCTATCAACACCATTTGCTTATCTGTGCAGATGTATGCTTTGAACTTTTAAATGAGTGGAGCATCTGACTGGGCTGTGATGCCCCCATAGTTGAATAACCTGCTGACACAAATGGGGTGGGCTCATTGAAGCCACTTGGGGGGAGGACGAAAAGGCAAACAGCTATGGAGAGGGATGTAGCCTCCTGGTTAAACCAGAGCCTTTTGAAGAGAAGGGTTGATGTTGTTACAATGCATACTGCAAGGCCATTAAGTACACATCATTGTGTGATTCAGGTACTGAACATTATGGTTTTTTTAATTGCACTGAGTGTTTCCTTCAATCGCACTCTTTGCTGCAGATGACAAACCAAACATTAAACATATTTTTGTGTTGATAAGATAGATCCAAGGCGTTTGGTGCCAGAGGTGTTTTCTAGAGGGCTGGCGGTTGTTGATGATGCATAAGTGCTTCCGAGGGAGAAAAAATGTTGGTTAAATTTGAACTTGCAAGAATGTGTGTTACTCAATGGGATACCAGACACTATCTATTGAAGAGAGTGGTGGTGCCACTGCACTAGTTACCCGGGGGGTTTCAAACCTCTGCATTTGGAATTTAGATTCTATATAAAAAGAACAAATAAACCTGCAAGTCAAAAGCTGGTATCATTGGAAGTGACCACAATGCAGTTAAATGGATGTAAAGCTTAATTACCAAGATGTTCTGCCAATGCTCTTCTAGATGGAAGAGATTCA
>NC_057721.1:78923571-78948871 GCF_004010195.1 Chiloscyllium plagiosum
ACCATTACATGTCCCTCCATCTATTTTTATATCATCTGCAAACTTGGCAACATTGCCCTCAGTTCCTTTCTCCAGATCGTTAATGGACAATGTGAATAGTTGTGGTCCCAACACTGGTCCCTGCGGAGCTCCACTACACACCAGCTGCCATCCTGAAAAGACCCCTTTACTCCCACTTTCTGCCTTCTGCCTGTCAGCCAGTACCTGTCCATGCCAGTACCTTGCCCCAATACCATAAGCTCTTATCTTATTTAGCAGACTGACATGTAGCACCTTGTCAAATACTTTAGCGAAATCTAAATCGATCACATCCACTGACTCTCCTTTGTCTAACTTGTTAGTTACCTCCTCAGAATTTGAACAGATTTGTCGGGCATTGAGGCCATGCTAACCCAGCCATTTTTTATCACGCACTTCCAAGTACACAACAGTCTCATTCTTAATAATAGACTCTAAAATCTCACCCATGACCGAGGTCAGGCTGATCGGCCTATAATTTCCTGCCTTCTGCCTCCCTCCCTTCTTAAACAGGGGTGTTACATCAGTGATTTTTTCCTCTCTGACTCCAGTGATTCCTAAAAGATCATCATCACTGCCTCCACAATCTCCTCATCTATCTTCTTCAAAATACTGGGGGTGTAGTCCTTCTGATCTGGGTGTTTTACCCCCATTAGACCTTTTCAGTTTCCCCAGCACCTTCTCCTTAGTGATGGCCACTACACTTACTGGTCAAAATTGTCCACTTGCTGGACAATAAACACTGGTCCAGCCAGGAGCACCCTCATCCATGAATTGAATAACAAAAGTCCTTGAGCAAGGCTTCGTACCTTAAATGCTGATTTGTTATGCTCAGTAAGCCAAGCTGAAATTGTTTTTGTGGTTCATTGGTTTTGATCAGAACTTGGATTCTATGGTGAAGCAATATTAGGTAGTTTCTCAGGGTCCCTTCATCATTTACAGACAAACACCCTCTACATTAACCTCCTCTTTCAGTAATCACCCTGCTTGTCAAAGTAGAAAATGTGGATCAATGTGGATCCTGATGAAGGGCTTGTGCCCGAAACGTCGATTCTCCTCATCGGATGCTGCCTGACCTGCTGTGCTTTTCCAGCAACACACTCTCGAATGTGGATCAGTCAATATCAGCACTCCCAGGACAGATAGGGACTGAATTACTCTCTGAAATTCCTTAAACTGTCGAGTAATGAAATTCATTTCTAACCTTCCATTTGTGTCTTTACTTACATCCATTCAATATATTCCTACTTCTCGTACAGCAAAAACATTAACTGCTCTCTGTTGCTCATACCGTCAAACTTCAGGCAGCTTTGTCAAGCGAAACACCATTCCTTCAGTTAGTGGCAACTCATGCATCTGTCTGAACGGTACTCCGATCTGCAGGGGAGATGGAGTCTCCAGAGTTGCTGCTTCAGGATGCCTTTAACGTTTTTTATGTGTGCATCTGTCTAGACCTTTATAGTAAATTTAGGATATAGAGATTAATCCTGCTCCTGGACAACTGGCTGTCATGAGGTGAGCAATACATTATGTAGAAATGAAGGGCAGGTTAGAGCCATAATGCCCAGGTGAATTTCACCACGGAATTTCAGGATTTGTCTGCTAACAGAACCTGTTCCTGCTGTAGAAGAGAACTGAGATTCCTGATGGAGCATCGCGGTGTCTGTTTGGAACAGAAAAACAGCTCAACGTCCTTTTCCATAGATCAACACCAGCCCTCCTTCCCCCATATTCCTCATTCCCACCGACCTGCAGTTTACAGAGGTCAATCCTGTCACTCCTACCTCACATCTCTTTGTCCCACCGCTGCCTTGTATCTACCTATCCCACGGCCTCCTCTTGTCTTTCTACCCCACAACCACGAACTGTCCCTTCACCCCACTGTCTCTGCATTTCCTTCAATCCTGCCACCTCCATGTGTCCCTCTATCCCATCACTGCATCATATCTCTCTATCCCACACTATCCCCTATCATTTAACCCACTGCCTCTTCATACTCCTCAATTCTGTCACCTCCACGTGTGCTTCTATTCCACCGTTGCCTCATTTCCCTCAGTCAGGCCACCTTCACATATCCCTCTGGCCTGCTACCTCCTTATAATCTTTAATGATCGGTGTACGCAGTCATCCCTTAATGCCCATTTGTACTATACCTCCTTTGATTATAATCGACATGCTGGTTTTTCTTGGTTGGGTTGTGGTCGGGGGGGATGGTAAATTCCAAATGAGCTTCCTTTACAAAATGCTTTGTGTTCTAATTTTTGCCCTGAAACTGGCACACTGTTGATGCAATACATAGCGCCCAGAAGCTGTTAACCAGTTGAGTGAGGTTTTCTGTTTGTGTCACAGGATTGGATATTCTGCGGGTAATAAATGAGCCAACTGCAGCAGCCATGGCCTATGGGCTCCATAAGGTGGACGTTTTCAACGTACTGGTGGTGGACCTGGGGGGTGGCACCTTGGACGTATCTCTGCTAAACAAACAGGGCGGGATGTTCCTGACCAGAGCAATGGCAGGTAAAGGAACCACACCATGTGGGCGTAGTCACATTTTTATTTCAGGAAGGATGTGCTGGTCTTGGTAGGGATATGGCTTCGATTTGAACTAGAACCTGACCGAGGTCCCAGGGGTAAGATTCTGCAGAGAAATGAAATGAATGGGATTTGTATTTTCTTGAACATGGAAGATTAAGGGGTGATTCAATTTGAATTGATTGAGGAAATAGGGACATTGTTGAGGAAATTGTGCTTATTGAGAAAGTCAGTGCGATCAATAAGAATTGGAAAAAGGCCAGTCAGCCCTTTGATCCTGTTTTGACTGAACCTTCCTGCACAATCTCCTCATTGTTTACTTCCCTTATTGACCAAAAGTCAATCATTTCTGTCTTAAGCATACTCAGTGATTGGGCATTGACAACGTGCAGGTGTTGGGAATTCTAGAGTAAGGGAACATAGCCTTCAAACAGGGAGAAGATAAAGGAAGATGGTAAAGGACAGTCTTCTCAGCCCCAGGACATCTCTGCAGAAATTCCCCAGTGTAATGCCTCAGTGTCTGTTCAGCTGCTTCATCAATAACTCCCTTCCTTCATAGGGATGGAAGTGGGGATGTTCGCCAGTGTTCAGATATGCACCAAGAACTGGACAATATCTCGGTTTAGGTTGACAAATGGTAGTCAATGTTCATGTCATTGAAATGCCAGGCAATGGCCATCTCAAACAGGAGAGAATCCAACCTTCCTCTGGTGTAGGGACTGTTGGAGACCAGCCATCTAAATACTTTGACTGCAAGGGATTTAAGCAGCCAGCTAACCACCACCCGCAGGACAGTGAGGGACAAGCAATAAAAGACCACCGTGACAGTGATGGTGGTATCTGATGATTAGCTGCTTTGCAGAAGAGTTGGGTATTAGTTCACGTTCAACTGATAGAGGTGTGAAACATTGTCCCACAAAGAGCAGCAGAACGTTTAGTTCATTGTGTGAAAGCTGGGATAATAACTGTTTTGTAGACAAATATGTTATAGGTAGGTGAGTTAGGATACAAATGAGCTCAAAGGACAGTGTTAAAATGGGCAAAGCACCAGTCCATGCATTTTGTTGTTTCTCAGGATGAAGGATGCTCATGTTGCAGAATAGACTCCTTCCATTTCGGATCCCAATATCAGCACCAACATCATCCGTACCTAGATCACATCAATGAATATGAAGATAGTGTTGTCAGTTCAGCTTCAGAGCAGACTGGGATACAGAACTGTGACATGACCCACAGCCTTGCTCTTTCCCCAAGAAGAAAAGCTAGGATGTGTACAGTATTGGGTTAGGGAGAGAATAAACACGCCTTTAAACTGAGAGTAAACTTAAAGCTCCCCCAACTGTTTTAAACTGAAAGCAAAGCAAGGTTTACACTGTTCTCATCAAACTCTCTGAGGACAGGGACAGCACCGAGTTAGATACAGAGTGAAGCTTCTTTTACTCTATTAAGCTGAAAGTAAAGCTTTGTCTATACTGTCTCCCTCAAATACTCTCAGGATAGGTTCAACATGGGGTTAGATACAGGATAAACTTTTTTAAATTTATAGGATTATGGAAAAAGAGCTGTGAGCAGAATATGTTACATTGACATTAGAACATCAGTCTAAAGATAGCGCAGGCACACTGGGCTGTCTGGCCTTATGTAGTGTTGTAAGATTCTCATCTGTCCAATGTTATGATTTCTTTCATGTATTCCTGCAGGTAATAACCAGTTGGGTGGCCAGGATTTCAATCAGAGGTTGCTGCAGTTCCTGTTTAACCGGATCCACCAGCAATACGGTGCTGTGCCCACCGACAAGCAGGATGTGCACCACCTGCGCCAGGCTGTCGAAGCAGCCAAACTAAACCTGACCCTTTACGACTCGGTGCTGATCCGGGTACCACTGTCCCTGCCAGGCTCCAGTGAAGGAGGAGAGGAGCACGGCGGCACCAGCAGTAAAGTTTTGTTTGAAGAAACGGTGACCAGGGATCTGTTTGAGGCACTGAACCAGGACCTGTTCGAGAAGATCCTGGCCCCGGTGGAGGAAGTGCTGTCTCGTGGTCACTTGGGCCGACACGAGGTGGACGAGATCGTCCTCGTTGGGGGCTCCACCCGTATCCCGCGGATACGCCAGGTCATCCAGGAGTTCTTCGGCAAGGAGCCAAACACTTCGGTGGACCCCGACCTGGCGGTGGTGATAGGTGTTGCCTTACAGGCAGGGATCATGGGTGGCTCTTGGCCATTGCAGGTCAGCGCCCTGGAGATACCCAACAGGCATTTACAGAAAGTGAACTTCAACTAAACGGATTCCTTTTTTTTCCCACTTCCCCCGTCAACGTTAGTCATTATGGATTGGAAGGCAACCTTTTCTTTTTCTGTGTGTGTCTCTCTCTCTCTGGATTGGATGGGGATGAGTGAACAGTTAGTCTTAACACAATTACCCCTCTCTGCAGAAAACAAACCTTCCCAAGCTTCTGTGAAATCATTCCGCAAAGGCGATTGCTGTAAATTTTGAGAGTTTTGCTTTTTCAGCATTTTGGAGTTCCACATTCCTTTTCTTAAAAAAAAAAGCACTTCATGAATGAAGTGGATCTTATTAATACTAGGACAGCATTGCACCCAATATTAAGCTGGTTACCAGATGTTGCTGCCTGTTGAAGTCCTTGCAGTCTTCAGTGATTTGCACTTTTTTTTTGTTCCCTTTCACGCCTCACTGATGACTTCCTGTATCAAACTGACTTGTTCTATTCCGTGGGAATTCACCCGATCCAGGGAGGCTCCTGGGTTTCTGCCATGACCCACACTGTTCCTGCTCTGAACCAGTCTGGGCTTCCGTGTGGAATTAGGTTTGATCATCACAGGGGGCTGGAGAAGGTTGGCTGTGTTCCTGCTCTGTATGTCCCCCTGCACCTGACACTGGACACAAGGTGGGGGACAGCACTGACCTTGACCTGCCAACAGGTGTCTTAAACTGGCTCTGAAAGAGCAAGCTACCTTCAGAGGGGTACGGAAGCAGGAAGGTGCTTCAGAATTGGATATGCATTCAGGAGAGGGCAATGTTTGTAATAAAAGATGGCGGATATTAAAAAGAATGTTCTGTAAGTAGGTTGACGGTAAGTCAAATAATGAAGGAACTGAAGGGAAGTTTTGAGAGGGTCAAAAAGATCATCTTCCAAGGATTCACCCAATAGGCAGGCAAACGATCAGTGATTCTGCCTGAGGGAAGGTTTGTTTATTTAAAAATAATTTTTATACCTCTGTTGTTCTACTTATTTAAACAGTGCCATAATCAAAAAATGTGAAGGTAGATTGATTTTATTAAATATATATTTATACATATATATTTTTTAAAAATTTGTACATAAAGCAAATTGTCTTTATGAACCAAACCTGAAATGAAGACCACTTTTGTCTTTGGTGCAGATCTGCATGAGAAAGATCATTGCATTGGGTATGCATTTAACAAAGTATCCCCTGTGTTCTGCTCTGGGATGGTCAATCTAGGGCAGCCATGCTCAGATATTTTGTTTTAATTTATTCTTGGAATGTGGCTGTTACTGGGAGCATCAGTATTTATTGTCCGTCCCTAATTGCCCTTGGGATGGTGAGCTGACTGTATGAGCTGTTGCAGTCCTTGTGAATAGGTATATACACAGTGCTCTTTGGGTAGGAATTCTAAATAATTTTGACCTGGTGACAGTGATGAAATAATGATATGTTTCCAACTTTTGATGATGTGTCTGTTGAGGAAGATAACTTGCATGTGGTGTTGTTCCAGTGTGCCTCAGCAAGTTGGTAAAGTGCACTTTGTAGATGATGGTGGAGAGAGTAGTTATCTTGAGTGGTATATAGGCTGCTAATCAATGGAACTCTTGAGTGGTAACAAATTCCACGTTCTTGTCATTATTCTGTAGGAAGTTTCCTCCCAAATCCCCTCATTGTGTGTTACTGTTGAAGGGGATCTTGCACTGTCACAGTGTTAGCCACCTCCATAAAGGCCACCTTGTGGAGTCATATTGGTTTTCATAGAATTGTGCAGCAGAGAATGAGGCCATTCAGCCCTTCAAGCCTGTGTTAGCTCTGCGAAAGAACGATTTAATTGGTTACCTGGATGGTATCTAGCTACTTGAATACACTTTCGACAAGTGGAGATTATCACATTCCCTGATCTGCTTTGTTGACATCACCTAGCCAATAGGAGCACAGCTTTCATTGATCCAGGATGTCGGTGGGGTTACTGTGTCACAGCCAGACTTCGCCATTCAGAAGCATCCTCTGCAGGTAGGGGCCAAACAGGAGAGAAAAGGCTTGAATCAGAAGTTACACTGATTAGCAGCCGATATACCATGCAGGATAACTGCTCCCTCCTCCACCATCTACAAAGTGCACTTTACCAAAGGGTTATACTTTGTAAAATTATTTTACAAAATGAAGAAAATATTCCTTGTTTGTTAAATAATTGCAAATAACGTGATGAAAAATCACTGTTTAAAAAGGTCATTCGCGCAATGTGGGCATCACTGGCTGGGCCCAGTATTTATAACCCGTCCCTAGTTGCCCCCTTGAGAAGATGGGGGTGAGCTGCCTTCTTGAACTGCTGCAGTCCATGTTTGTAAGTGCTGTTAGGAAGGGAGTTGCAGAATTTTGAAGCAATACAGTGAAGTAATGGCGATTATAGTTTCAAATTGGAATGGTGTGGGTGTTCCCATTGCATCTTCTGCCCTCTCTCTAGATGAGAGAGGTGCGAGGATTTAAAGCACCTGCCTGTGTGTATACAGCCCACAATATTGCAGTCCACTTCTGAGGCAAACAGTACAAGACCAACTCGAAATGCAGTTACTGATCACCACACAGCATTTGTTGGGGACACTACTTGCGCACTGGTCTCTGGGTAATAATCTTTCGCAGCCCCAGTGTGATCCCTGCCTGTCCTCACTGCCACTTGTCCATGGCTGTCAGCGCTTGGAGAATTACGGAACAGCAGGCATCAGGAGGGGACATACACAGAAATGAAGGAAGGGGAGAAACTCCCACAGCCCCATTGAAAGGGTTGTGCACCATTGCTGCAACTGGTCTTTGTGATCGCTGAATCCCAGGCTACACCCGGGCCATGACATCTTGATATATGACATGACACATGACACTCATTGTCCAACTTGATGCCACACAACACAACATGGTTATAGCAATAACAGGAGGTCAGAGCTGTATCTTTTTGTAATTGATAAATGATTCTTCAAAAATTTGAACAATGCTATGGGTGACAGATGTTTTGGGGCTTTTATTGTTCAGGGTTTATTTGGTTGCTTCACTTTAAGCAATTTAATGTAATCATTTTAAAATGTTCCACAGCTGCAAATGGATGAGGATAAATTTCAGTCTCGTTTCAGTGCCAGTCTCCACAGGGAACCGCATTCCCTCCCTTGACCTCCAAGAGTCGGCCCTGTATCCATCGCATTTTCACTGTAACTGAGCCCAGGAAGTGGCCACATGACCAATCAGTCTGTGCCAGTGTCTACCTTTCAGTCAAGCTTCTCCTTCCATGCCAGTTACTTCGGGGGTGGCGGGGGGGGAAGGGGCTATCAATATTGCCTTATTCGCCTCGAGTGGTAATGAATTCCACATTCTTGCTATTCTGCTGTAGGAAGTTTTCTTCCGAACCCCCTCATTTGTGTGTGGTATTGTTGAAGGGGATCTAGCACTATCACAGTGTTAGCCACCCCCATAAAAGCCCCCTTATGGAGTCGTATTGTTTTTCATAGAATTGCGCAGCAGCGAATGAGGCCATTCAGCCCTTCAAGCCCATGTCAGCTCTGTGAAAGAGCTATTCTGTTAGTTGCACATCTCTCCTCCTAGCCCTCCTTGCCTTCTAGTGTTTATCCAATTTCCTCTTTTGAAAGTTTCTCTTGAATCCACTTCCACCGTTCTTTCCAGACGGCTGACTTCAATTCCTCACTGGTTCAAAACCCTCCTTCATGCTGCAGAATTCTAGTTCACAATTCAGGTTATGAAAAATTTTAACTTGTCATTCACTGTCATTGATTTTATCTTTCTCCCACTCCCTGCCTTGCCTTTCCTCATTCTCCTCACTAGCTGTTGTGTCAATGACATCAACGTGGTCCTAGGTCTAGGGAAGCAGTGTTTTTTTTTAATTTAAAAAAAAATTCCTTAATCTCCCTTTCATAAATACAGTCCATCGAGTGGTCTCACCCCGTGGGAAGGATTGAGACTCCCTGTCAACATTGCCCCCTCCCCCAGCTGATTGTAAATCGAGTGTCCTGAGTCCTACTGGTGGCTCAGCTGGTGTGTCTCCATCCTGTGGATGTGTTGCTGTTTGGCTGCACAGTTTGGGAATTCGCGTTAACCTGGTATGTTCAAGCACCATTCCCCCTGCCACCCAATTCTCCGCAGATAGAATTTCTGCTGATCTTCTGCCAAAGTACGGCAGCTGTCCCACCATCTCCACCACCACCACTTCAAGGCATCTGTGACATTGAAGTTAGTTACAAGGAACCAAGCACCTGGAAACTGATTTGATCACGAACTGAGGTTCCTCCAATTGTCTGGAACATGTTATACAGTATCTGTATGAGAAAGTACTGTAAGGTTTAATTTATTGTACTTTATATGACTACTAGTATTGCCTTTGTACATTACTACAGCCATGACTGGAGAATAAATTAAAATGTGCCTCTGTCAGAACTGACTCCTGATGTGTGTCTCAATTTATGGCGACTTTGTCATCCTCTTGTGGTAATTGTCTCTGAAGAGTGATCTCTCATTCTGAAACACTCCCAGCAAGACAAACAACATGTGTTAGAGTTCACCAGACATTAAAGGCCAAAGTAATTAAACTTCCTTATGTTACCTGATTAGCATGCAAAGGTGGTGCCACATGGATATCACCCTGCCCCTTCCCACCATGCAAATGTGGCTAACAATGTCCATGTGTCCACTCAATTGTATTCTTAGGTACTGTTTTATTTCCTGTCCCTTGTGAGCATGATCTGGTTCAGTGGGAGGTGACGTTTCAGGGATTAGATTAACTGAATCTCCATTCACTATAAAGGCAGTCCAACTCTGCCATCAGTTTCCAGAGATTAAAGTCCCCATTGACATACTACCAAAAACGTCAAATATGGCATGGGATAAGGGGAAAGTATGGGGTTGGAAGTGTGTGGAAACAGGTGACATTGGGCCTATGTTTCCTCTCTTCATGCCTGAGCCTGTTGTAGATGAATTGGAAATGTGTGTTTTTATGGTTAGTCAACAAATCCTTTATTATTGTAGGGGTTTGGTTAGCTTGGATAGCTGCTTTGTAATACAGAGTGATGCCAACAGTGTGAGTTTGATTCCTGCACTGACTGAGGTTACTATTAAGGACCCTGCTCAACCTCTCCCTTTGCTTGAGACATGGTGACCCTCAGGTTAAACTACCACCTGGCTCTCGCTCATCTCTCTCTCTCTCTCTCTTTCTTCCACCCCCCCACTTCTCCCTCTAATAAGAGAGTAGCCCTAATATCCCTCCAGCACTATGGCAAATTGTTCCTTTTACTGTTGTCTCCCAGAGCTTCCAGTTATGAGGTTAATGGAGAACGAAGCCTCGATGTCTGGGTGAGAATGGGAGTTCGTCAAGGTCACTAGCGGAGTACTAACTAACTGAGATCTGAAGAGCCATGTGTTTTTTTCTTTGTGTGTGTGTGCAGGTGTGAGACACAGTGAAAGACACAAGGTGCATGAATCTTTATTCAGTTTCACCACCAGGAAGAAAGGAAACACCTGAGTGGCCAGTGACAAGCAGTGCCCTTCACATCAAAGGGAATGCTGTGTGATCAAACAGTGAAGGGGAGGGCAGGGATTACATCAAGATAGAGTTGGAGGGGGAAAATAATGCACTCCACTTCCTGTGGCTAGCCTACTGCACCTGGTATTCCCAGGCAGTCTCCCATCCAAGTACTAACCAGGCCTGAGTCTGCTTAGCTTCCGAGATCAGACATTTTCAGACTAGTACATCTTTGGACTGTGGGAGGAAACCCACGCAGACACGGGGAGAATGTGCACACTCCATACAGACAGTTGCCCAAGGTGGGAATTGAACCCAGATCCCTAGCGCTGTGAGGCAGCAGTGCAAACCACTGAGTCACCGTACCACCATCATGAAGAGCCATGATAGGTGTATATGCCCTATTGAAGAAATCGGACTACTAACAGCCTATGAAAGGGATGCAAATAGGTTTTAATTGCATATCCAATGAAGTAGGAGAAAGTGAGGACTGCAGATGCTGGAGCTCAGAGTCGAGAGTGTGGTGCTGGAAAAGCACAACAGGTCAGGCAGCATCCGAGGAGTAGGAGAATCGACGTTTTGGGCATAAGCCCTTCATCAGGAATGAGGCTTGTGGGTTGGGACTAAGAGATAAGGGGGGGGTGGGCTATTACCTTCTCCCTCACCTTCATCCACCTATCACTTTCTGAGCTCCCCCCGCCCATTTATCTTCAGCCCTGACCTACAAGCCTCATTCCTGCTGAAGGGCTTATGCCTGAAACATTGATTCTCCTGCTCCTCAGATGCTGCCTGACCTGCTGTGCTTTTCCAGTGCCACACTCTGATATCCAATGAAGTGTCATCTTGGAGAGGATCCACATGAGTAAAGGTTGACCCTCTTCCATTTCCCTGCTGCCACTGCACACCCTTTGGGGCCTCACAAAACTAAAATCTGTAACCTGAAGTGTGTGGTAAAGGGTTAACTGAATTCAAAACATTAAATAGTTTTGCTCCCTTCCTCGATGTATTGTCTGTGTAGATTAGACAAACGGTATTATATAAGGGACAGTATTTGTTGCCATTCTGAATTGGGCTTGAACTGGGTGGCTCACTTGGCCATTTCAGACTTGATCGTACTGATGAGGCTATGGATTCGCATAGGCCAGGTCAGGTGAGGATGATAAATTTACTCTGAAGGTCATTAATGAGCCAGATAGATTTTCACAAAAGATGTTGCTTCACAGTCACTATGACTGAGCCTAATACCATTTGCCTACTCTAACATCTTTCCTTAAACCTGCATCATTTCACATCATCAGATCCAAAATAGACCCAGCCCTTGTTGGATCAACAACATATTGTTGTAGGAAACTGGGGCGTAAGAGGTGTGGTCAGAAATAATATAAAGATACAAAGTTGGGGAGGGGGGCGTGATTTAATTTTAAGCAAAGTGAGAAAGGATAAAACTCCTGGCTGGATTGCATCTAGGCATATTGAAAGACTTTATAGCAGAGGTGCCAGAGGCATCATTACATATAGATTTTAATAAAATTAGAAAAGGGAAAGAAGCCATAAGAGAGGAAGATAGTCCCTATCTCCCTGTTTAAACATAGGAATCAATCCCAGAGAATGAGACCTTTAGGTTAACATTGATCATTGGAAAGATAATTAATCAAAAATAAAATAGATACCCTCAGTTGACACTTTGACAAATGGGAAGGCATTGCTTTACCAATCTCATTGAATTCTTTCACCCGTTATCAGAACGGGTCAGATAAGGGTAATTTTGTAGAAGTAATACGTCAAAAATGTTTGTATTGCTGAAAAAAAAACACTTTGTGTAAGAGTTTCACTTTAAACTCAAATATTTGTGAGAAAGACCAAATCAAGAGGCAAACTAACATTTATACTTCATAAAAGTAGAGCACTAATGGTTGGCAAGTGTTCTCTGGTCAAGGTATTGCCTTGGAGAGTGCGTCACTTAATGATGATTGACAGTTACCTGACAGGCTTTGTTTACATTTCACCAGGTGAGTTGAATTTAAATGCTCCCAAAAGGCTATGTTCAGTTCAGCTAGGTTCAACAGTTAATTTTTATTTAGCCTCCATCCCCATTTCTCTTTCTCCTTTGATGGTCTGTGTTGCCTTTAATGGACTTTGCATGTCAATTAGGTGAAAGTGTGGACTGCAGATGCTGGGGATCAGAGTTAAGAGTGTGGTGCTGGAAAAGCACAGCAGGTCAGGCAGCAGCCGAGGTGCAGGAGAATTGATGTTTTGGCCCAAAGCCCTTCATCAGCTCCATTTCTGATGAAGGGCTTTTATCCGAAACATCAATTCTCCTGCTCCTCGGATGCTGTCTGACCTGCTGTTCTTTTCCAGCGCCACCCTCCCCACTTTGCATGTCAATTAATCAGTTGGAGAACATGGGCGATTTACTGGTGATGGTTAAAAGGCAGAAAAACAACACCATGGGAAATTTGGTGATGAGAAAAAAGATGAAGTTGTGTGTAAGAGCACTTTCTGAAAACACAAAAAAAGGCTGTGCATAATATTAGAATATGAGGAAGAACAGATTTAATGGGAATTGCTTACAAAACAATAAATCATTTTGCTTTACAATCTTCCCTAAACGTTTCCCATTCCCTTTTGTCATCCTCTCCTTCACTGACCACATTCTTAATGTACGGCTTTATCCTTTAGTTTCAATCTTTCTCCGCACGTTTCCTGAATTTTATCTTGATTGCTCAACTGTATTGAAACACTTGAGAGTTGATGTTTATCTGTGTTTATTTCTAATGAGTTATGACAGAGAACTGGATCTTATTCCTTCGATCTCAGTTATGTACAATTAGCGGCTGAGAGTGTTCCATGCTGTGTTGTATCAGGAGCGACTGGTTTTAATTGGCTGGATTTCTTTCTCCTTTACCAGAAGCAAAAATATGTATAATAATTGATCCATTTCCCCTTGCAGTTCTCAGTCCACCCTTTCCTGCAAAAGCAGAACATCAGAAATGACAGGTTAGTCAGAGAGAATTGCAAGAGCTCCAGGTGTATATTTGTTGACGTGTACATGAGTCACCTCCTTCTCTCACAGCATTCTCATCTCCTCTCATGAAATGATGATTGTTTCTAGTGTCCAGAAACATTAAGATTTAATGCACAGAGGCACCACTCCTATGTGTGCCCATTACAAGTTTTCTTGTGTTTCACAAAATTCTGTCATTAAAAAACGAGTGGGCCAGCGTAGTTGTGAAATAATGTTGGACACAAGAGGACAGAAGGAACTCTCGAATATTATTGGATGGAGCCAATTTACAGCGTCTTTGCTTGTGTAATCTTCACTAAATAGATTTGGAGGTGTGGGTGTTGGACTGGGGTGTACAAAGTTAAAAATCACACAACACCAGGTTATGGTCCAACAGGTTTATTTGGAAGCACTAGCTTTCAGAGCATTGCCCCTTCATCAGGAGCAGCAGTCCAAAAGCTAGTGCTTCCAAATAAACCTGTTGGACTACAACCTGATGTTGTGTGATTTTTAACTCACTAATTAGACTAATAGATTCATAGAGGTCGACACCACAGAAAAATGCCCTTTTATCCATCTCAATCATGACACCTCTTCTCTGCTCCAAGGAAAACAATCCCAGTCTGTCTGCACTCCCTTCATCACTGAAACTCTCCCAACATCTTGGTAAATCTCCTCTGCACCTTTTCCTATCACACTGTTCCCATTATTTGGATTCCAGAATTGCATACAACTAAAGTTAATTTCAATTGCTGTAAGAATTTGATAACACACCCTCACTGTAATGCTATCTCTAATAGACCCATACTAAAACACACCCCCTTGCTGTAAAACTCTGTAACACACCCTTGCGATGTGACTAAGTATAATACATACCTCAGTCTAACAGTTTCTATAATACACAGATCACTGTCACACTCTCTATGACATGCCTTACTATACCTCTCTTCATAAACGTGACGGTGAGGTGGAGGTAATGCTATTATAGAATAGCAATCAGAAACCAATATTCTGGGGATTCGGGTTTGAATCATACCGTGGTAAATGATGGAATTTGAATTTAGTTTAATAAAAATCTGGAATTAAAAAGTTAATCTAATGATATCTATTAATCATTGTTCCTTGTCATAAAACTCCATTAGATTCCCAAATATCCTTCAGGGAATGAAACTTGCCATCATTACCAGCCTACCTGTGATCCCCAGAAATGTGGTTGACTCTTAACTGCCCTAGACATAGCTGTGGCACTCAGCAGGGCTTGAGACACTCTAACTGATCTCTGTTTATTGTTGAGGAGTCTGAGTACTCATCATTATTACAATATTGAGGCTGAGACAAAGAAAATGCTGGAATCCAAAGTGGGTGTGCAGGAGGCTGGAACAACACAGCAAGCCAGGCAACATCAGGGGATGGAGAAGTCAACATTTTAGGTATTGGCCCTTCTTCCTGAAGAAGGGTTCCATCGGAAATATTGACTTCACCTCCTGATGTTGCTGTGTTCTTCCAGCCTCCTGATTGCAATATTGAGTACCTGATTATAGCAACCAGTGGCATTCCATCGCTCAATTATAACCTCAATGTCTAAACACTGAAAAAGAGAGAAAAAAGATTAAGATTTTAACTTACCAGGCCTCCATTCCTTGTTGATTCACTATTATTGCTGCACAACTGATGTCAGCTTCTATGTTTGCACTATCTTGCAGAAAAACTACAATAATAAGAAAAAAAGTTAGAAACTATATATTTATGAGCTGTTGCAGGGGGCAGGGTTGGAAATCCTGAGAATGAACGGTGTTTGCTGTTCTTGATGCTGTGCTGTGGTGTAATGAGGGTCCACATTCAAGCTCAGCAGCAAGTGGGGACAACATGAATATCTGTAGAAAATGTCACGCCTTTTATACTCAACAGGGTTCCACATTTGTGGGCGGCACGGTGGCACAGTGGTTAGCACTGCTGCTTCACAGCGCCAGAGACCCGGGTTCAATTCCCGCCTCAGGCGACTGACTGTGTGGAGTTTGCACGTTCTCCCCGTGTCTGCGTGGGTTTCCTCCGGGTGCTCCGGTTTCCTCCCACGTGGGTTGCGCTTCGGCGGGGCGGTGTGGACTTGTTGGGCCGAAGGGCCTGTTTCCACATTGTAAGTAATCTAATCTAATCTAATTCACCAATGAGATGGATGGTCAGTGACCCTGACTATTCCCATTGAGGAGTGGGGGGAATTGGGGGTAAAAATTGCTGACCAGGACATCAAGACAGGCTCATTCTGATTTTTATTAAACAGAAAAATCCAGGTGATTCTGAATCTGCAGTTCATCTTACACCGTGTGGGATTCCTTTATCTGTTCAAATCAGTGGTTAACAATCAAATAATCCTCCCTCTTGACCATCACCCACCCTTTTCCTATCGACTGAAGTGAAAATCGCACTCTGGACCAAATGGTAACATGGAAACTGTAACAACCTCCTGAAAAGGCTCATTCTAAGCTCAGTTTCTCAGACAGTGCAGCACTCCCTCAAGTCCTGGAATGGGGCTTTTATCTTCCAATCTGGAGAAAAGCTTCCATTGGTCACAGTCACAAGGTGAGGGAGAGTGCCATGTCCTTCCAGAATGGGGCCACCATTGGACATGGAATAGTCTAAGGAATTACACAGAAATTACGCACAGAGACAGGCCATTCATCCCAACACATTTAATCTGAGATTTATGCTCCACTTCTCTGAGCCACCTTCACCTAACTCTCCCAATGTCACCTTGATTGTCTCCCCCCCCCCCCCTTACTGATCTGCTAACCCTTACATGCATCTATTTAAACAATCAAACATCAGTATTTATGATGAGAGTGTTGAGTATTCTCACCATTCTCCAGGTGAGCAGCTACCTATGGAATTCCTGAGTTTAGTGTCAAAATGTAAAGTGATTGTGCAATCAAGCTAGTCATCCAGAAACTGGGACTAATAATCAAGGGACTTGAATTCAAAATGCGCCATGACTACTGAGCCATTTAAAATCAATTAATTCCATGAAGTCTGAACAAAAAAAATTGGTGTCAGTAATGGTGTATTTGGATTTTCATAAAACCCATCCGATTCAATGATGTCCTTTGGGGAAGGAAATCTGTTGTTGTTGCCTGGTTTGGCCTACATGTGACTCCAGACCTAGAACAAAATGGTCTACTCCGAATAAAAAGTGACAGTTTCACAACCGTCTTCTCTTTAGCAGTAACCCTGGCCTTATTAGTGATGCCGATTCCCATGAATTAACACAAAGGAAATTAGATTTCTTGGTGAGCACCTTGTGTTTTACATTTACATTTCATCACAAGTGGAAGTACCAACACAGGAGCCTCAGTTAATGTATCTATAGTCCACCACTCAGCCATTTTCAAGAGAAAATAGAGACCCAGTCTATTTATCCTTTCATGATGGTTATAGTTTTTTTCAGTTTGTGTGACACCTTTAAATTTTTTTCCACCTTCTCCATTGCCTCAAAGTCAGTTTTGAAGGAAAGCAACTAGAACTACATAGAGCTTTCTTTAAATGGGATGGAATAAGAAATTAAACTTGAGGTTGACAGGATATTGGTTCACTTACGGTTACAGTTCATGTTACAACCGTTGGGACCTTCTGGAAACATTGTATCTGAGCACCACCATTTACTGCTGATCTGAAAGATCCCATAGTCTCCTGACTGGATTTCTCCATTATTGCCTCTCTCGTAGTATTTTGCCAGTGTGTTGTATCGACTCTCATAGTGGGCCATGCACACCCCTAGAATCAAAATAAATGAAAGAAGAAACTCTGGGTGCAAATCTCACATAGAAAGATAGGAAATAGCAGCAGGAATGGGCCTTCGAGTTGGCTCCACCATTCAATATAATCAGGGCTCATCATCCAAATCAGTCACCGACTCCCACTTACACCCCATACCATTTGATTTCACCATGACAGATGGTGAGATTTGAATGAACTTATAACTCTAGAGTTAAAAACTAGTCTAAGGACAACCATGAAACCACTGTGCATTGGCGTAAAAACCCATCTGGTTCATTGATGTCCCTTTAGGGAAGGAAATCTGCCACCCTTACCTGCTCTGGCCAACATGTGACTCCAAGGCAAAAGTGGGTGCTGCAGATGCTGGAGATCAGAGTCAAGATTAGAGTGGTGCTGGAAAAGCACAGCAGGTCAGGCAGCATCCGAGGAGCAGGAAAATCGATGTTTTGGGCAAAAGCCCTTCCAGCCTCACAGCAATGCGATTTATTCTTAAATGGCAACAAGAAGTTCAGTTGTATCAAACCATACGAAGTTGGAATGGAAAAGGGTGGCGCTGGAAAAGCACAGCAGGTCAGGCAGCATCTGAGGAGCAGGCATGTGGAGGCGGAAGGGAGGCTGAGAGATAAATACTGAGCTTGGGGGTTGGGGCTGGAGAGTAGGTAGGTGGAAGGTGATAGGTGGATGCAAATGGGGGATAACTGTGATAGGTTGGTGGGGAAAGTGGAGCGGATAGGTGGGAAAGAAGTTGGACAGGTAGGTCAGGTCAAGAGCACAGTGCCAAGTTGGAGTTTTGGATCTGGGAGGAGGTGGTGGGAGGGTACATCTGGAAACTGGTGAAGTCGATGTTGATGTTGTGTAGTTGAAGGATCTCGAGACAGAAGATGAGGTGTTCTTCCGGTTGACAGGTAGCTTTAATTTGTTGGTGGAGGCCCAGGACTTGCATGTCCTTTGGGGAGTGGAAGGTGAGTTGTAGTGGTCAGCCACGGGTGACATCTCTGGGATATGAAAGCCTCATGTCAAGTTGAAAAAAGGAATGAACCTGGCATTGAAGTGTGCTCTGGTAAAGGCAATGGCAAACCCAGCCTTGTTGACCCTATAAAGTCCTGGATGCCAACTTGTGTTAAAATTGAGACAGGTGTCCCACAGATGAGTCACCAACAGTCTGAAACAGTCCGATTCACAGTATCACACATTACAGACAATGCCCAAGTCACAAGTACAAAAGAAGATGGTTGTGGTTGTTGGAGGTCACTCAGCTCCAGGACATCTCTGTAGGAGGTCCTGAGGGTAGTGCCCTAGACTCAAGAAGCGTCAGCTGCCTCTTGGATGATCTTCCCTCCATCATAGGTGAGGGTGTCCATGACTAAGTGCATCAAAACATGGGCAATATCCAGGTTTGGGCTGACAAGTGGTGAGTAATATGACTTTGCAAAAATGCCAAGCGATAACTATCTCCAACAAGGGAGAATCTAAGTACCACCGTTTGACATACAATGGTATTACCCTCACTGAATCCCCACTATAAATATCCTGGGGGTTATCATTGACCAGAAACTGAGCTGGATTCAGCATATAAATACAATGGCCACATGAGCAGGTCAGAGTTTAGGAATCCTGCAACTGTAAGTCACCTCTTGTCTCCCCATCATCTTCAAGGCACAATTCTGGAGTACGATGGAACACTGTCCACTTTCCTGGATGAGTGCAGGTGCAACAATACTCAAGAAGCTTGAAACCATCTGCAAAGCAATCCGCTCGGTTGGCACCACACCCACAAGCATTCACTGCCTCCACCACCAGCACTCAGGAGTAATAATAATTCCCCAACGCTCCTTCGGCAACACCTTCCAAAGCCATGCCCATTTCCATCTAGAAGGACAATAGTCAGCAGAGACATGGGAACACCATCTACAAATTCCCCTTGAAGCCACTCATTATCTGGAGTTGGAATGCAAACTTTGCTTTAACCGACATCTTAATGAATTGTCATTCTCAATAACATGACAATATATATATCTCAAAATATATCACTCTATTATCGTGATCTCTGTGATGTCAGAATAGTCGATTGAGGGTGTGAGTAAGAAGGTTGTCTGTTGATAAGGTTTATTTAAGGCAAAGTTGCATTCTATTTAAGTGATTAGCCTGAAAATAAAATATAAATGATGTGTGTACACGCTGTATTGCCTTTCTATTATTCAGTGTGCGTTTTTACATTATCTGGGCCACTTGATTATTCAGAATATTCGATCAGCCAGCACGCTCCTGCCCATAGGTGCTGGTTAGTAAAACGTTTGCTGTATATCACCGTTTCTCCAATGTCACTGGAATTAGCATTGTGAGGATAACTACATCTAATGGATTGTAACAGTTCAAAAAGACAGATCAGCAGTACCTGCTCAAAAGCAACTGGGAATGGGAAGTGAATACTGACCCAGCCAATGCTGCCCATGTCCCCCGCATGAATAAAAAAAAATTCCATCAATAATATGAAGACTTGTGCTCCAGAACCATCGCAAACATGTTCTTCCAGCACAGTTCAAAGCATCTGCCTGGAAATCAAGCAGCACTTGCTTTTCAATGGCCTGGTTATTGATGTTCAGTATGGGTTTTACCAGGACAGCTTATCATGGCTTTGATTCAAAAATGGACAAAGCCAGTTGAATTCCAGATGTAAAGTGAGGCTGCCCTTGCCAGCACAGCTGCATCTGAAGGTGTGTGGCACCAAGGAGCTCCAGGAAAGCTGGTATCAATGGTTATCAAGGGGAAAACTTTCCGGTGGTTGGAGTCATACCTGGTACATGGGAAGATGGTTGTGGTTGGAAGTCAGTCATCTCAGCTCCAGGACATCTCTGCAGGGGTTCGTCAGGGTAATATCCCAGGTTCAACCATCTTCAGCTAATTCATCAATGACTTTCCCTCCAGCATAATATTCAAGGCTATGAACTTAGTGTGGGAAAATCGGACCCATGTAGATAATACTGTATTTTTGACAGTATAGAACTATGGGCTGAAGGGCCTCTGTACTGTATGATTCCATAAAATCAGAAGTGGAGATGTTTCCACAATGTCCAGCACGATTTAGCATTCCTCAAATGCTGAAGCACTGCATTCCCAATGTTATGGACCAGGCCCAAACCCTCAAAATATGTTAAGAAAGTAGCCCAGTCCCTGACGATGTTTTTTTTTAAAGGCAGATGTGAAGTGGATATTCCAGGAGTGATGCAGCTGGTCAAACCACTCGGCTTTAAACAAACCAGAATTTAGTTAAACACTTCAATGGAAACACAAACAAAACAAAACTTAACTATTGGTGAAATTACCTGACCCGACACAGCAACTTAACTAAGGAACTGTTCCAATTCCCATGAACACACCTCTTGGCAAAAGGTAAATACAAATACAGGTTCTTAAAGACAGCAGAGATTTCACAGAGAAAGCCGGTTGGGAATCATCTGCTGAAGCTTGGAACCTTTCCCTGGACTGAAGCAGTTTCTCTGCTACAGCCAAAGCAGTAGTTTCTCACTGTTACAACTAAAAGAAACTAGAAAAAAAACCTGAACTGGGAGGACTGTCCATTCCCCAGTCATCGTTAATTTAGGCTCACCCCAGATATTTTGGCACCTCTACCTTTACAATGTCTCTTAAAAAGAACCAAGAAAAGAAACAACCTCTTTAAAGGGGCAACATTATCACACCAATTTCAAGAAGACCTGGGCAATATCCAACCTTGTGCTAGCAAGTAACATTCAAATCATGCAAGTGCCAGGCAATGACCATCTCCAACAAGACAGAACCAAAGACAGGGCAGCACGGTGGCTCAGTGGTTAGCACTGCTGCTTCACAGCGCTAGACACCAAGGTTCAATTCCTGCCTCGGGTAATTTTCAGTGTGGAGTTTGCACATTCTCTGCGTGAGTGTGCTCTGGTTTCCTCCAACAGTCCAAAGATGTGCAGGTTAGGTGAATGGGCCATGTTAAATTGCCTGTAGTGTTAGGTGGATTAGTCAGGGGCAAATATAGGTGGGTGGGTTTCTCTTTGGAGGGTCAGTGTGGACTTGTTGGGCCGAAGGGCCTGTTTCCACACTGTAGTTATGGGAGATTAGAAATGTAGTTTCTGCAGGTGGGGGAGGGAGTGTTGTGAAAGGAGGGAAAGGGGAACATTATACAAACGGTCGCGGAATTCTTGTAGCATGTAGCATACTTAAGGCTAAGACTTGAATGAATATATAGAGTATTTTAAAGAAAATAGTTTTAAGCTAGGAAACAACTATGAAGGGTTGTAGCTGACCAAAAAAAAAAGAAGCAGCAGGGGCATTTCACAATAAAGCTTATAGTATGATGAGAGAAACTGGATAAAAAAACAAGCTGTAACAAACAAGGAACAAAGAATGCAGACATACAAGGACAGCAGGATGGCCAGATAACTAGAGAAAAAAACCCAAGTGAGGGAATTGGCTTATGATAGGATGGGAAAGGGAGGCATGATTCCACAACTTGCAAACTGAATAAGAATGCTTGCATGTTTTGTTTTCGCGCGCATTTCTGCTTGATTGCAGAGGCGTCCAGTACTTGCAAGGCTGTAATAAATTGTTCTTGTTTCCAAGGCTTTGTCTCAGGCTGATTTGTGAGTGAGTTCTGTTTCTCACATAGTGAATCTAATCTAATCAAATCATTGCTCTTTAACTTCCAATGTAGCAGCCTCTGTGGAAAGTCAAAATCCATGAAATGCAGAGGCAAAATGAGGAGAACTGGGCAGCACGGTGGCACAGTGGTTAGCACTGCTGCCTCACAGTGCCAGAGGCCCAGGTTCAATTCACGTCACAGGCAACTGTCTGTGTGGAGCTTGCACATTCTCCCCATGTCTGCGTGGGTTTCCTCCGGGTGCTCCGGTTTCCTCCCACTGTCCAAAAATATGCAGGTCAGGTGAAGATTGGCCATGATAAATTGCCCATAGTGTCAGGTGAAGGGGTAAATGTAGGGGAATAGGTCTAGGTGGGTGGCTCTTCTGAGGGTTGGTGTGGACTTGTTGGGCTGAAGGGCCACTGTAAGTAATCTAATCTTAAAAATAATACTTGGAAAATGTCCTCCTGGATGTCCTTGGGTGATCAGCACCGATCGAGCAGATTACTGAGGCCACGTGTAACTTATAATGATAGTTACCTTCTCAGTGATGTGAATTGTGCCCCAGTTAGGAATCAAATCAGCTCTTCCTTAACGTCGGTGTCAGCTACTTGTGCACAAGCCAACTCCGAAAGCCTAGGCAGCAGCTTCTAAGACCCAGCCGACATGGATTATGGTTCTGATATTGCTACAGTTGTTGCAATGGTTTGCCATTGCCTTCTGCTGACTCTCTGTCTCTCACCATCAGTCAGCTTTTGTGCATACTGATTACAGGTTAACACTCAAACTCTTTTGCCACTTAATGGACAAACTCTCCATCATCAACAAGTCCTAGAGTTACTGCACATTACACTCCAAGACATTCTAATAGACGCTTACAGCCCTCTACAAAAAGAACTGCCCACCATCCAGTCTATTCCTACGCATTTTTGTTTAAAATAAATATATATTTATTCCCTCCAGATCAGGCTCAGACAGTCCACATCCCAACTTGACTCACTCACTCGCTGACTGACAGAACCACAAAGATAAAATACAATCCCTACCCTATAAATACAATCACCACGACTGAGATAGAATTGAGAGGATGTTACTCACAGTCAGCCACACTGTATTTGGGGAATTCAGACAGTATGGAATTCTTTACAACGCGAGCAAGTTCACATCGCGAAAGGACTTTGGCGCTGGAGAGAGTGAGCAGGACACTGAGAACAATCAGTATCTTCATCCTGTCGGTGGGAGATGTGTCTTTGTCTGCGTCTGGTAACGGCTGCTCCTTTATACAGAATCACGCCTCTGGTTATTTGTTCTGCAAAATTAAACAAACAAGTACCCGGGGAAATAAATATACTTATCAGATTAGCACCAAGCTCTTGAATGGCAGGCTGTGATTTAGCAAAAACTCCAATACCAGGAGAGGGAGCAGAAGCTCTTCACTTATTTACTCATGTTCAGTTCTCCTGTCGAAGGGAGTAAAAAGGAGCTGACATTTACAGTAATCTCAGTCATTTTGCAGGGAGGGTATTGTGTGAGATACAGATTGGCCAGGAAAGCCAAGCAGCAAGGAGACTCACACAGTCAGTGAGGAAGGGACTGATGCAGTCTGTGCCCTATATTACAGACAAGTGAGAAGCAGGAGGAGAACTCCCCTTGTCTTATCGCACCACAATTAGCCCTAACAGGCACTTTTAAAAGAATATGCTTTCTGACTCAATGGGTATTTCAGTGTTGTGACTGTAAAAGATGCACATTGACGTGTGCACACACACATACACACACACACACAGACGGGGACACACACTCAAATACACACACAACAGACACACACACACACTCAAATACACACACAATGGGGACACACACTCAAATACACACACAGATGGACAGACACACACGCACACACACATACACAGATGGACACACACACAGACATTCAAGTGCACACACATACACAGACACAATCAGACACATACAGACACTCAAATACACACACATACACACAAACACAATCAGACACACACGTGCGCACACACAGACACTCAGACACACACATACACGCATACACAGACACATGCACACACAGACACTCAGATACACAGAGACATATGCATGCACACATGTACATACAGACACACACATACATACTCAGACAAGCAGGTACACAGACATACAGAGACATATGTGCACACATACTCTCCCAGACACACACAGACACACTCAGACACAGATACATGTAGGTTTTCTTGAAGGTTCTGTTACAGAGAAACAGACAGTATTTATTGCTAAATAAAAAAAGGAACCTTAAGGGGGCACTGCTTGTCACTGGCCACCTGGGTGTTTTTTTCTTCCAGGTGTTTTCTGCACTCGATGTTTCTTCATGTAAGATGTAGCATCATTCAAGATCTATCTAGACAGATACATGGATGGTCAGGGAGCAGAGGGATACAGATCTTTAGAAAGTTCAGTAGAGGAGCTGGGTTGGCGCAGGCTTGGAGGGCTGAAGGGTCTCTTCCTGTGTCTGTAACTTACTTTGTTCTTTTCCTTTGTTCACTGTGTCCCACACCGAGACGCACACGACATGAGTGCTGGTGAAAAATAGGCACTCCTGCTGTTTGGCAGTAATGTGGGAGAGAATGAAAAAGAAATTATAAACAGGATTTAGAATCTCCTCAAAAAAAAGAACCTGTCCTGATTGTTATGTAGATTTCCTGGGGAGATGGTGGTGCCATGGTAATTTCATTAAACTAGTAATCTACGTCCCCAGACCAATCCACTGTGGAAAGGTTCAGATTCCACTGTGGCAAGACAGTGAAGTTCACATTCTAAAGCTATTTAGGGTCAGGGCCAGGGTTAGGATTAGGTTCAGGGTTAGGGTCAGAGTTAGGGTTAGAGTTAGGGTCAGGGTCAGGATCAGGGTCAGGGTAGGGGTCAGGGCCAGGGTTAGGGTTAGGGTCAGTGTCAGGGTTACGGTCAGGGTCAGTGTCAGGGTTAGGATCAGGGTCAGGGTTAGTGTCAGGGCCAGGGTTAGGTTCAGGGTTAGGGTCAGCGTTAGGGTTAGAGTTAGGGTCAGGGTCAGGATCAGGGTCAGGGTAGGGGTCAGGGCCAGGGTTAGGGTTAGGGTCAGTGTCAGGGTTACGGTCAGGGTCAGTGTCAGGGTTAGGATCAGGGTCAGGGTTAGTGTCAGGGCCAGGGTTAGGTTCAGGGTTAGGGTCAGCGTTAGGGTTAGAGTTAGGGTCAGGGTCAGGATCAGGGTCAGGGTAGGGGTCAGGGCCAGGGTTAGGGTTAGGGTCAGTGTCAGGGTTACGGTCAGGGTCAGTGTCAGGGTTAGGATCAGGGTCAGGGTTAGTGTCAGGGCCAGGGTTAGGTTCAGGGTTAGGGTCAGCGTTAGGGTTAGAGTTAGGGTCAGGGTCAGTGTCAGGTATAGGGTCAGGGTCAGTGTCAGGATCAGGGTCAGTGTCAGGGTTAGGATCAGGGTCAGGGTTGGGGTCAGGGTCAGGGTCAACGTCAGGGTTAGGGTCAGGTTCAGGGTTAGGGTCAGCGTCAAGTTCAGGGTCAGGGTCAGGGTTAGTGTTAGGGTCAGGGTTAGGGTTAGGTC
>NC_057721.1:78949111-78977161 GCF_004010195.1 Chiloscyllium plagiosum
TAGGGTTAGGGTTAGGGTTAGGGTTAGGGTTAGGGTTAGGGTTAGGGTTAGGGTCAGGGTCAGGGTTAGGGTCAGGGTCAGGGTGAGGGCTAGGGTTAGGGTCAGGGTCAGGGTTAGTCAGGGTCAGAGTTAGGTTTTGGGTCAGGTTTAGGGTTAGGGCCTGGGATAGGGTTAGTGTCAGTGCAAGAGTCAGGGTTTAGGTCAGGGTTAGGATTAGGATCAGGGCCAGGGATAGGGTCAGGTTAGGGTTAGAGTTAGGGTCAGGGCCAGGGTCAGAGCTAGGGTCAGGCCCAGGATCAGGCTTAGGATTAGAGTAGGAATTAAGATCAGTGGAAGATTCCATATGCACACAGTGGTATGTACAAAATGGGAAGATAGTTTAAGTCCACAAAACATATATTTATGATATTACATTGATGACTTGATTGGTTTTAGAGTATGCAGCATTTTATTTTCTGAATTCTGCAACAGGGAGATTTAGCAATGTTGACAAAAGATGGCCATTTTGTCTCAGACAGAAGGCAGTTGCTGTGGTCCATGGCTGATCAGGCAATGGGTAGGCTAGATGGAGAGAACTAGATGTAGGCTTGCTCGCTGAGTTGGAAGGTTCATTTCCAGATGTTTCATCACCCTACTCGGTAACATTTTCAGTAGGCCTCAGAAGAAGCACTGCTGATAATTCCTGCTTTCTGTTTAAATGTTTGGGTTAGAGTCATAGTGTCATAGAGATGTACAGCACGGAAACAGACTCTTCGGTCCAACCTGTCCATGCCGAACCAGATATCCCAACCCAATCTTGGCCCACCTGCCAGCACCCGGCCCATATCCCTCCAAACCCTTTCTATTCATATACCCATCCAAATGCCTCTTAAATGTTGCAATTGTACTAGCCTCCACCACTTCCTCTGGCAGCTCATTCCATACACGTACCACCCTCTGTGTGAAAAAGTTGCCCAGTAGGTCTCTTTTATATCTTTCCCCTCTCACCCTAAACCTATGCCCTCTAGTTCTGGACTCCCCAACCCCAGGGAAAAGACTTTGTCTATATACTCCATCCATGCCCCTCATAATTTTGTAAATCTCTATAAGGTCACCCCTCAGCCTCCTATGCTCCAGGGAAAATAGCCCAAGCCTGTTCAGCCTCTCCCTATAGCTCAAATACCCCAACCCTGGCAACATCCTTGTAAATCTTTTCTGAACCCTTTCAAATTTCACAACATCTTTCCAACAGGAAGGAGACCAGAATTGCACGCAATATTCCAACAGTGGCCTAACCAATGTCCTGTACAGCCCCAACGTGACCTCCCAACTCCTGTACTCAATACTCTGTCCAATAAAGGAAAGCATACCAAACGCCTTCTTCAGTCTCCTATCTACCTGCGACTCCACTTTCAAGGAGCTATGAATCTGCAATCCAAGGTCTCTTTGTTCAGCAACACTCCCTAGGACCTTACCATTAAGTGTATAAGTCCTGCTAAGATTTGCTTTCCCCAAAATGGAGACCTCGCATTTTTCTGAATTAAACTCCATCTGCCACTTCTCAGCCCATTGGCCCATCTGGTCAAGATCCTGCTGTAATCTGAGGTAACTCTCTTCGCTGTCCACAACACTTCCAATTTTGGTGTCATCTGCAAACTTACTAACTGTACCTCTTATGCTCGCATCCAAATCATTTATGTAAATGACAAAAAGTAGAGGACCCAGCACCGATCCTTGTGGCACTCCACTGGTCACAGGCCTCTAGTTTGAAAAACAACCCTCACCACCACCTTATATCCTCTACCTTTGAGCCAGTTCTGTATCCAAATGGCTAGTTCTCCCTGTATTCCATGAGATCTGACCTTGCTAATCAGTCTCCCATGGGGAACCTTGTCGAACGCCTTACTGAAGTCCATATAGATCATATCTACCACTTTGCCCTCATCAATCCTCTTTGTTACTTCCTCAAAAAACGTAATCAATTTTGTGAGACATGATTTCCCACGCACAAAACCATGTTGACTATCCCTAATCAGTCCTTGCCTTTCCAAATACATGTACATCTTGTCCCTCAGGATTCCCTCCAATAACTTGCCCACCACCGACGTTGGCTCACTGGTCTATAGTTCCCTGGCTTGTCCTTACCGGCCTTCTCAAACAGTGGCACCACGTTAGCCAACCTCCAGTCTTCCGGCACCTCACCTGTCATTACCTGTGGTGATGTTATTTCCTGAGGTGAAGTCATTTCCTTACATACGGATGAGGAAGGACACCACTTCGACTGGGACAACACATCTATCCTAGGACAAGCCAAACGTAGACATGCACGAGAATTCCTAGAAGCATGGCATTCCAACCGGAACTCTATCAACAAACACATCGAGTTAGACCCCATCCACCACACCTGAAAAAGGAACAGGAAGTGACTTCATGACAGGAAATGACATCACCAACCCAAAGGAACCCAAACATATAAATAGAAAGCAGGAATTATCGGCAGTGTTTCGCCTGAGGCCCACTGATGATGTTACCTATTAAGGTGACGAAATGTCTGGAAATAAACCGTCCAGCTCAGCGAGCAAAAACCTACATCCAAAATCTCAACCTGAGCTACAACTCTTCTCAAAACTCGCTAGGAGAGAATTAGAGGCAGAAAAAGGGAGAGTGTCTACTCACTGTCATTCTTCTAGTCTGACTGACATGGACAAAAGCAGCTAATGAAACACAAAGCCTCATCACATGCCCTCCTTTCACCAACTGACCAGTTACCCAAACATGATCATAGCAACTGGATTCCAGATCACTGGGTTAGACTAGTTGTATTGTCCACAGTGTTTTCCTTCCTTTATTCATTCATGGAGTGAGGGTGTCACTGGTTAGACCAGCATTTATTGCCCATCATTAACTGCCCAGAGGGCAGTTAAGAGTCAACCACATTGCTGTGAGTCTGGAGTCACATGGAGGCCAGACCAGGTAAGGATGGCAGTTTTCTTCCCTGAAGGACATTAGTGAACCAGATGGGATTTTCTGACAATTGACAATGGATTCGTGATCATCATTAGTCTCAAAGTTCAAGATTTTTTAAGAAGTTGAATTCAAATTCCACCATCTGTTGTGGCAATATTTGAACCCAGGTGCCCACCCGGGTCTCTGAAATAATTGCCCAGTGATCATACCACTAGGCCATCACTTCCCGAATGTGCAGGTATAATAACACAAACCCAATGTGCCATAGAAATACAGTCTCTTGGTCGTGCCTGGCTCATACAGGAGCAGAGACTCTACCTGGCAGTGCTGCAGCATTGCTATGTGATGGATATAACTGCTTCCCAATTGGAATGATGATCTATTTCACCTGCCCTGACACACAGTCACATTCTTGCTCAAATTTCAGAAGATTTTGATGGGCAAATAAAAAAGAGAATCTGCCAGTTGGGTCCTGAGTTGGCAGTAATTCAGTCCCCGGTCAAAGTTTGGTTGAAATTGTCTGAGTAATGGGCACCAGGCGATGACTGCTGTTTGTCACATGGTTGAGAAAGGCAGGTGGAGAGCAGACTCCTTATTAATAGCTGACGAGGTAGAGAACAAGGCAGCTTTCTCCTTTTCTGGCTTGCAACTGTTCATTTCTTTACTCCACTCATGGCTAACCTGCTTTTCTGGGTGGCTTTGGTGGCTAACTGTTTGTGAGATTGTCAATGCAGCGTCTCAAACTGTGTTTCTTGTAAACAGCTGGTTATCAACGCAGCCCACAAAAGCACAATGTTTTCGGCCGGGTGAAGAAACTAAGAGTCATCAAATAGGCAAAGGATGGAGCCGTTCTTCTTATACCTGTGCTGCGGAGATGCCGGTGTTGGACTGGGGTGGACAAAGTTAAAAATCACACAACCCCAGGTTATAGTCCAACAGGTCTATTTGGAAGAATGTGGTGCTGGAAAAGCACAGGCGGTCAGGCAGCATCCGATGGGCAGGAAAGTCGACGTTTCAGGCTAAAACCCTTCAGGAAGGGCTTATGCCCGAAACGTTGATTCTCCTGCTTTTCGGATGCTGCCTCACCAGCTGAGCTTTTCCAGCACGGCACTCTTGATTCTGATCACCAGCATCTGCAGTCCTCACTTTCTCCAGGTTTATTTGGGAGTACTAGCTTTCGGAGCGCTGCTCCTTCATCAGGTAGCTGTGGAGCAGGACCATAAGACCCAGAATTTATAGCAAAAAATCACAGTGCCATGCATGCAACTGATAAAATATATTTAACAAACAATATATTTAACAGCAATCTCGGTTTGTTCAATATATCACTTCAGTTTCATGATACTGTGATCTTTTGTTATAAATTCTGTGTCTTATGATCCTGCTCCACAGCTCCCTGATGAAGGAGCAGTGCTCCAAAAGCTAATATTTACAAATAAACCTGTTGGACTATAACCTGGTGTTGTGTATTTTTAACTCTTGTACCTAGTGACCTCCTCAGTCTGATTCCGCTGATCGCTCAGAACTTTACTCAAGGTGTGCATTGTATATGTTTAGGGGGTGATGTTGTAGCGTACTGATGTCAAACACATTCTGACTTAAGGAGGAAACAGTGAGGACTGCAGATGCTGGAGACCAGAATTGAAAAGTGTGGTGCTGGAAAAGCGCAGCAGGCCAGGCAGAATCCGAGAAGCAGGAGAGTCAACGTTGCGAGCATAAGCCCTTCTTCAGGAATGAGGCTGGTGTGCCAAGCGGGCTGAGATAAAAGGTAGAGGGAGGGGGGAATTGGGGGGAGGGGCTTTGGGAATACAATAGGTGGAAGGAGGTGAGGGTGAGGGTGATAGGCCGGAGAGGGGGTGGGGGCGGAGAGGTCAGGAGGCATAGCTGGGGCCCATGCGGGTGCCCATGGCTACTCCTTTGGTTTGGAGGAAGTGGGAGGATTGGAAAGAGAAGTTGTTCAGGGTGAGGGCCAGTTCAGTCAGTCGAAGGAGGGTTACGAAGAGGCAGGCATAGCTGGGGCCCATGTGGGTGCCCATGGCTACTCCTTTGGTTTGGAGGAAGTGGGAGGATTGGAAAGAGAAGTTGTTCAGGGTGAGGGCCAGTTCAGTCAGTCGAAGGAGGGTTACGAAGAGGCAGGCATAGCTGGGGCCCATGTGGGTGCCCATGGCTACTCCTTTGGTTTGGAGGAAGTGGGAGGATTGGAAAGAGAAGTTGTTCAGGGTGAGGGCCAGTTCAGTCAGTCGAAGGAGGGTTACGAAGAGGCAGGCATAGCTGGGGCCCATGTGGGTGCCCATGGCTACTCCTTTGGTTTGGAGGAAGTGGGAGGATTGGAAAGAGAAGTTGTTCAGGGTGAGGGCCAGTTCAGTCAGTCGAAGGAGGGTTACGAAGAGGCAGGCATAGCTGGGGCCCATGTGGGTGCCCATGGCTACTCCTTTGGTTTGGAGGAAGTGGGAGGATTGGAAAGAGAAGTTGTTCAGGGTGAGGGCCAGTTCAGTCAGTCGAAGGAGGGTTACGAAGAGGCAGGCATAGCTGGGGCCCATGTGGGTGCCCATGGCTACTCCTTTGGTTTGGAGGAAGTGGGAGGATTGGAAAGAGAAGTTGTTCAGGGTGAGGGCCAGTTCAGTCAGTCGAAGGAGGGTTACGAAGAGGCAGGCATAGCTGGGGCCC
The DNA here is from genome assembly GCF_004010195.1 of Chiloscyllium plagiosum. Classification (NCBI taxonomy): domain Eukaryota; kingdom Metazoa; phylum Chordata; class Chondrichthyes; order Orectolobiformes; family Hemiscylliidae; genus Chiloscyllium; species Chiloscyllium plagiosum. Next base: position 78,954,725 of record NC_057721.1, read on the forward strand.
ATGTGGGTGCCCATGGCTACTCCTTTGGTTTGGAGGAAGTGGGAGGATTGGAAAGAGAAGTTGTTCAGGGTGAGGGCCAGTTCAGTCAGTCGAAGGAGGGTTACGAAGAGGCAGGCATAGCTGGGGCCCATGTGGGTGCCCATGGCTACTCCTTTGGTTTGGAGGAAGTGGGAGGATTGGAAAGAGAAGTTGTTCAGGGTGAGGACCAGTTCAGTCAGTCGAAGGAGGGTGTCAGTGGAAGGGTACTGGTTGGTACGGCGGGAAAGGAAGAAGCGGAGGGCTTTGAGACCTTCATGATGGGGGATGGAAGTGTATAGGGACTGGATGTCCATGGTGAAGATAAGGCATTGGGGACAGGGGAAGCGAAAATCATGGAGGAGGTGAAGGAGGTGGAGGAGGTGGGTGGTGTCCCAAACGTAGGTGGGGAGATCTTGGACTAAGGGGGACAGGACAGTGTCGAGGTATGCAGAGATGAGTTCGGTGGGGCAGGAGCAGGCTGAGACGATGGGTCAGCCGGGGCAGTCGGGTTTGTGGATTTTGGGCAGGAGGTAGAAACGGGCGGTGCGAGGTTGTGGGACTATGAGGTTGGAGGCGGTGGATGGGAGATCCCCTGAGGTGATGAGGTTATGGATGGTCTGGGAGATGATGGTTTGGTGGTGGGAGGTGGGGTCATATTCTGACTTAAGGATGTCTGACACCAGTAACTGATGTCACCATGTCCATTTGCACATAGTTAAAAATCACACAACACCAGGTTATAGTCCAACAAGTTTAATTGGAAGCACACTAGCTTTCGGAGCGATGCTCCGAAAGCTAGTGTGCTTCCAATTAAACCTGTTGGACTATAACCTGGTGTTGTGTGATTTTTAATTTTGTACACCCCAGTCCAACACCGGCATCTCCGAATCATTTGCACATAGTTATAGAGTCATAGAGTCACAGTTTCATAGAGATGTACAGCATGGAAATAGACCCTTCGGTCCAACCCGTCCATGCCGACCAGATATCCCAACCCAATCTCATCCCACCTGCCAGCACCCGGCCCATATCCCTCCAAACCTTTCCTATTCATATACCCATCCAAATGCCTTTTAAATGTTTCAAATGTACCAGCCTCCATCACTTCCTCTGGCAGCTCATTCCCTCTGTGTGAAAATGGTCATTTTGATGGTCACCTTTGCACTGGAGCCCATTGTTCCCATACTAAAACCGAAAACTCCCCTGGTCAGGCAGCCTCTGTGGAGACAGAAACAGAATCAGTGCATCGAGCCTAACATGACTCTTCAATGTCCTTCAAGACTCATATTGTTCTGGAAATGTTAACTCTGTTTCTCGCTTCACAGGGGCTTCCAGACCTGCTGAGTTTCTCCAACACTTTCTCTTTTCATCTTGGGTTTCCTGCATCCGCAGTATTTAACTTTTGAGAACGCACTAAATATTTTGTGAATGGGTCAGGAGATGGCTGATGATGTGATGTGGTCTTCCATAGATTAGCCCCATGTAATAGACCACAGACTTGGGTTCTTATTCAGTTCTGGTAAGATGGCAGTGTTTTAGGGCTGATGAGTCCAGGACTTGTCTGCTCTGTCTAGCTTTTGCTTTTTTTTCCATTTTCTCTCTTTCCTTGTCTTTTTTTTTTCTCTTTTATTTTACTTGCCTCTTGTTGAAGAGCTCTGGAGCTCACAGTGACAGCATTGGTAGCAGCACAATGGTACACCACGGACTTGAGGCAGCGGCATCTGAGAGAGTTTGGGTGCATTGACGAGATGGTCCTCATACCCACTCATGGGGGCAGTGGGGGAGGTGCGATTGGGCCAATGTTGTACCTAGCGTCGATAGTGTCTGCATTGGCAAGGACATCAGTGGAGGCGGGATGGTGCCAAGGTGTGGCAACGTTTGTTCTATGGTGTGGGGACGTGTGCCCAGCTACCAGGCTCATGGCCCGTGGTGGAGCACTTAACAAGAAGGAATATAAAGTTGAGTACTTTTTCTGTATTTCGTCATTCTTCTGCCTTTTATATTCTATGTTTTGGTTTACGTTCCCATGTTTTAAGGTGGCACCGGAGAGTGGCAACACTATACAGCACTTTTCACTATATTATTAGATTAGATTAGATTCCCTACTGTGTGGAAACAGGCCCTTCAGCCCAACAAGTCCACATTGACCCTCCGAAGAGTAACCTACCCAGATCCATTTCCCTCTGACTAATGCAGCTAACACTATGGGCAATTTAGCATGGCCAATTCACCTGACCTGCACATCTTTGGACTTTGGGAGGGAACCGGAGCACCCGGAGGAAACCCACGCAGACACGGGGAGAATGTGCAAACTCCACACAGAGAGTCACCTGGAATCGAACCTGGGATGCTGGTTGTGAGGCAGCAGTGCTAACCACTGAGCTATCATGCCGTACTATTGTAACAACATACATGTAACAATCAATAAATAAACATTAAATTATTGATTCAGATATCTAAAAGTTTATTAACAACTAAGTACATACATCACGTGACATTTCAGGTTTACATACAAAACTGGCTCAAAGTTGGAAGACAGAGGGTAGTGGTGGAGGGTTGCTTTTCAGACTGAGGCCTGTGACCAGTGGTTAGATTAGATTAGATTAGATTACTTACAGTGTGGAAACAGGCCCTTCGGCCCAACAAGTCCACACCGACCCGCCGAAGCGCAACCCACCCATTCCCCTACATTTACCCCTTTACCTAACACTACGGACAATTTAGCATGGCCAATTCACCTGACCTGCACATCTTTGGACTGTGGGAGGAAACCGGAGCACCCGGAGGAAACCCACGCAGACACGGGGAGAATGTGCAAACTCCACACAGTCAGTCGCCTGAGTCGGGAATTGAACCACAAGGATTGGTGCTGATCCATTACTTTTTGTTATTTGTATAGATGAATTGGATGTGAACATATGAGGTATAGGTAGTAAGTTTGCAGATGACACCAAAATTGGAGGTGTAGTGGACAGTGAAGAAGGTTACCTCAGATTACAACGGGATCTTGATCAGATGGGCCAATGGGCTGAGAAGAGGCAGATGGAGTTTAATTTAGATAAAGGTGAGGTGCTGCATTTTGGAAAGGCAAGTCAGGGCAAGACTTGTCTACTTAATGATAAGGTCCTGGGGAGTTTTGTTGAACAAAGAGACTTTGGAGTGCAGGTTCATTACTCCTTGAAAATGGAGTTGTAGGTAGATGGGATAGCGAAGAAGGCATTTTGTATGCTTTCCTTTATTGGTCAGATCATTGAGTACAGGAATTGGGAGGTTGTGTTGCAGCTACACAGGACATTGGTTTGGCCACTTTAGAATATGCGTGCAATTCTGGTTCCTTCTGATCAGAAGGATGTTGTGAGACTTTGAAAGGGTTCATAGAAGATTTACAAGGATGTTGCCAGGGTTGAGGATTTGAGCTGTAGGGAAAGGTTGACTAGGCTGGGGCTGTTTTCCCTGGAGCATTGGAGGCTGGGGAATGACCTGACAGAGGTTTATAATATCACGAGGGGCATGGGTAGGATAAATAAACAAGGTCTTTTCCCTGGGGTGGATGCATCCAGAACTAGAGGCCACAAGTTTAGGGTGAGAGGGGAAAGATATAAAAGGTACTGAAGGGACAACCTTTTCACACAGAGGGTGGTGCATGTGGGGAATGAGCTGCCAGAGGAAGTAGTGGCAGCTGGAATAATTACAACATTTAAAAGGCACCTGGATGAGTATATGAGTAGGAAGTGGGCGGCACGGTGGCACAGTGGTTAGCACTGCCAGAGACCCGGGTTCAATTCCCGCCTCAGGCGACTGACTGTGTGGAGTTTGCACGTNNNNCTAAATTGCCCGTAGTGTTAGGTAAGGGGTAAATGTAGGAGTATGGGTGGGTTGCGCTTTGGCGGGGTGATGTGGACTTGTTGGGCCGAAGGGCCTGTTTCCACACTGTAAATAATCTAATCTAAAAAAATCTAATCTAAGGGTCTAGAGGGATATGGGCCAAGTGCTGGCAAATGGGACTGGATTAGGTTGGGATATCTGGTCGGCATTGAAGCGTTGGACTAAAGGGTTATTTTCTGTGCTGTACATCTCTATGACTATATAGAAATCTACACTCTGTGCTTGTTGAAATTATTGTAACAATACGCAGAGCTGACTGGCTGACCCAACTGGATTTTAGTCTTACTGACCATCCACGTAGTAAGACCATTCAGCCCTTCAGACCTACTCCACCATTCAATATGATCATGGTCAAACATCCAATCAACTTTTCCTATCAGACTGTACATGTCATGAAGCATTTGGCTGCCTTAAGGGTAGCCTGCCTTTCTGGGATCTTTGCAATAATACACCAGATCATTTACATTTCTGATACACACTCAGTTTTAATGGTTTTGCAGTTTGTAGGTGGCAACGCCTTGACCATTTAGAAGCTGCTGCATGCATCATTATTTTAAAATGTTGCTGTTCAGCCTTCTTAAAACTCGAACAGTGGTTCAGAACAAGCAAGTAAATTAAATCATTTCAGTTGTTTTTCATGAATCAATGGGGTAACTGCTGTGAGGCTGTTTCTCCTCACTGGAGAGTCTGATCTCATGGGTCATAGTTGACAGCTTATAGAATCATTGGTCTGAAAGGAGATCATTCAGCCCATCAGGAGTTACTCAGCTAGCCCGACATCTTTGCCTGTTCCCCAAATTTCTGTAAATGTTTCTCTTTTGATGATTGTTCAATTCTCTTTAGCAATGGGGCTGCATGGTGGCTCAGTGGTTAGCACTGCTGCCTCATAGCGCCAGGGACCCGGATCCAATTCCTGCCTTGGGCAACTGTCTGTGTGAAGTTTGCACGTTCTCCCCGTGTCTGTGTGGATTGGCTCCCGCAGTCCAAAGATGTGCAGATTAGGTAGATTAGCCATACTAAGTTGCCTATAGTGTTAGATGCATTAGTCAGGGATGAATGTAGGGGAATGGGTCTGAGTGGGTTGCTCTTTGGAGGGTCGGTGTGGACCTGTGGGGCCGAAGAGCCTGTTTCCACACTATAGGGAATCTAATCTAAAACCACCATTGAATCAGACTCCATCACGCTCTAAGGCAGTACATTCCAGATCCTCTTGCTGCCTAAAAATATTGCTCCTCATGTTACCACTGGTGATTTTCCAATCACCTTACGTCTGGTTCCTGACCTTTTAGCCAATGGGAACGTCGAAACATAGAAAATGCGAGTGAGAGTAGGCCATTTGGCCCCTGCAGACCTACTCCACCATTCAACATGATCATGGCGGATCATCCAACTCAGTCCCCGTTCCCACTTTCTCCCCCAGACCCTTTGATCCCTTTTGCCCTATGAACTATATTTAACTCTTTCTCAAAAACGTTCAATGTTTGGCCTCAACCGCTTTCAGTGGCAGAGGATTCCACAGGCTTGTCACTCCCTGGGTGAAGAAATGTCTCCTCATCCTGGTCCTAAATGGTCGACCCCAGAACACTTTCTGATGACTTACTCTGTTAAGCCAGTTCATGAGTTTGGACACTGGGATCAAATCTGTTGTCACTCCTGTTTTGCCATCATTGTGGGTATGTTCGCTTAGCTGGGAAGTTGATTTGCAGACATTTCGTCCCCTGTCTCGGTGACATCCTCAGGGCTTTGGAGTCTCCTGTGACATGCTGCTGTACTGTGTCCTCTGGAATTAATGCTGCTGCGTCCAGTTGTTCGTTGTAGTGGCCGGCATATTGGGTCGAGGTCTGTATGCTTGTTGATGGAGTCTGTGGATGAGTGCCATCCTTCTAGACCCTGTACCCATCATGTGCAAGACTAACGTAGTTTGCAAGATTCCCTGCGAAGACTGCATGAGACACTATATAGGACAAACAAGCAGACAACTAACAATCCACATCAACAAATGCCAACTAGCCATGAAATGCCACGACCAGCTGCCCCTAGTGGCCATACACTCAAGTTGGCCACAAATTCAACTGGGACCAAACAACGATCATAGGACAAGCTAAACAGAGGACAGCCAGAGAATTTCTAAAAGCATGGCACTCATACACGGACTCCATCAACAAACACATTGACCAAAACCCAATATACCGGCCACTACAAGGAATAATTGGAACCAGCAACTGGAAAGCAGCAGGAATGGAATCAAATAAATTGTAGAAGACGCAGTATAGTCGCACATCACGGGACACTCCAAAGCCCTGAAGATATCACCTAGACCAGGGACAAAACATCTGAAAATCAACTTCCCAGCTCGGCAAATACACCCACAACCCACAACCGACACCCAGGCTACAAATCTTTACACAAGCCTTTGTCACTTCTTTCTAAAGAGCACAAGCCCGGCTCTATCAATCATCCTCATCGCTGATGTTCCTCATCTCCAGCACCATTCTCATAAAACTTTCCTCCACCAACACCTTCACAATCCTCCTGAATAATGGGTAGGACACAAAACACCACTGCACAATAAAGGTTTACCATAACTTCCTTTTGTCTCTTTTCAATGCCTCCATTTACAATCTCCAATCAGGCTTAACAAATTTACGAGAACTCATTGAGGCAGTAACAATCAGGATAAATAAAGAGTGATATTTTTGGATTTTCAGAAGGAATTCAATAAGGTACCATGCTTTAGACTGCTGAATGAAGTAAGAGTCCATGGAAGAGGTGGTATATTAGCAAAGGTAGAGGATTGGCTAACGAATAGAAGGCAGAGAGCTGGGATAAGGGGGGCATTTTCAAGAAGGCAACTTTTGACTGATGGGATGCCACAGGGAATAGTGCTAGGGCCACAGTTATTGACAGTATATATATTAATAACTTGGATGAGGAAAGTGAATATATTATGGTCAAGTTTGCAGATGACACAAAAGTAGGTGAAAAGGCAAGCAGTGATAATGACACGAAGAGTCTACAGAGGGATAAAGACAGATTAAACGAGTGAGCAAAAGTTTGGCTGTTGGAATAGAGTGTGGGAAACGTGAGATTTTGCACTTTGGCAGAAAGAACAGAGGAGCTGAATATTGTTTAAATGGAGAAAGACTGTGGGATTTGATAGTCCTCGTGTGTAAATCGCAAAATGCTAGCATCCAAGCCAAACTGGTTACAGGGAAGACCAGTAAAATGCTGGACTTTATTTCAAAGGGAATGAGGTTTAAAAATTAAGGAGGTTTTGCTGAATTCATATAGGGCACGAGTTAGTCCACAATCAGACTACTGTGAACTGTTTAGAGCTCTTTACCTAAGGAAAGTGTATGTGGCACCGGAGGCAGTCCAGTAAAAAGTCACTAGGCTGATATCAGGAATGGAGGGCATGCTGAATGAGGAGAGGTCGAATCGGTTGAGCCTGTACTCATTTGTATATAGAAGAATGAAAGGCATACAAGTGTTACAACACAGGATAACCCCCCTGCTTAATTTAAAACATGCAACGCAGAAAAGATTTATCCCGTGCAGTAATCTGTAAAAATTCGAGTGGCCAAGCACTATTTAAAGTAAAAAGTAACAACTTTATTTCTTAAAGTATAACAGAGATTAATTAACTAACAACTATTTGCCATGCCTTACTCTAACCTATCTGTTACCTTCCCTTCTGTAATACTAGTCTGATAAAACTCCCAATTAAGATTTACAAAAGCACCCTTCTTATCTCAAAACCAGGCAGCTTTTGTTCTTCTATTCGGGTCTTCCTGTGTCTTCACTTCTTCTTCTTAGGAATTTCTGCATCACAGGTTACTGATCAAAAAGGTACCTTTTAAGAGAGCTATTTTCATGCTGGGCTTGGCAGTTCTCTTCTCAACTGGTCAATTTTCCCCGGTCTTATACCCCCAAAACATCCGATTGTCATTGGCTTTTAAGATTGACAATATACTCAATTCAGGAGAAAGTGATGACTGCAGATGCTGGAAATCAGAGCTGAAAATGTGTTGCTGGAAAAGCTCAGCAGGTCAGGCAGCATCCAAGGAACAGGAGAAGGGCTTATGCCAGAAACGTCGATTCTCCTGTTCCTTGGATGCTGCCTGACCTGCTGCGCTTTTCCAGCAACACATTTTCAGCAATATACTCAATTCAAACTGGATTGGAGTTTGATATTTTTGGGGTATAATTTAAATTGATTGGCTGAATTTGAATTTGTTTTTGTCTCCAGGCAACGAGCTAATCGAGTTGTTTGACCAGGTGTTACATTGTTGCCTTATTGAGAACACTTGGTAGTTTTGCTGCTTTTAACTCTCTTAAAGTACACCCACATCTTCATAACAAAAGATTTTGAGAGAACTTGACAGAATCGATGTGGCACATTTGTTTCTGCTTGTGGGAGAGTCTAGGAACCGAGGGTGTAATCTCAGAATAAGGGGTTCCCCATTTAAGACAGAGTTGAGTCAACTTTACTTCTCTCAGAGGGTAGTGAATCTGTGCAGAGTGCTGTTGAGGCTGGATTGTTAAAGTATATTCATGGCCAGGATATATTTTTAGTTAGTAAGGGAATCATAGGCTATGGGGGGAAAGGCATGAAAGTGGATTGAGGATTATCAGATCTGCCATGATCTCTTTGAATCAGACTCGATGGGCTGAATGGCCCACTGCAGCTCCTACATCTTATGGTCTTAAGATCCTTAATATCTTATTAACTGCTGTCAAACTGCTCCACCTGTTTCAAGGATTGTGTCCCTCTGCCTGGCACCACTTTGAGAATTGTACTCTTTATGCTTCTCTTTGTTTTCCTGCTGTAGTCCATCACTTCACCTTACTATAAGTTAAACTTATTCTCTCATATGTCTGCCCACCATAGTACAGAATGTTTCAAAGTTTTGTGACATCCAGGTCTAGAACATTAAAGTCCACACTAAGGAGAAATTTCACACAAAACTTTGTAAATCTTTAGGAAGTCGCAGTCACAGGTTGCTGTGGATGCCCAGTTATTTGGATATGGACTAGGCCAGACCACTCAAAACATTCTTAACCAAGCAGCCCAGAGCATAACTTTGCAATTTGTTTTGGTAGGTATACAATGAAAATTACCTGGAGTAAGTTAGCGAGGTTGACTACCAGGTTTTAAAACAGACAAAAATTTATTCACGAAATTATACAATGAAACACAAAGAACACAATAAAGGACCCCTACAGAACTTAGCCTATCCAAACGGGACTTAATTATCCTGTTCTGAAAATACACAACAGTCCCAATAAGCAAACCCCCTTAAAAACAATTAAAAAATGAACAGGTGCTTCCAGGTTGAAGTTAGAAAGGCAGAAGGGAAGAGAGAGAGAGAGAGAGAGAGAGGAAGGTTCTGGACTGAACTGCTCAGGTGGAGAGCTAACCAATCCCCTTTCATTATACAAGTCACTTCTAAAACATGACCATTTTGGCCTGAAGTCTCATCTATTTACATATAAACAAAAAGCCTGTCAACATCCTTTACCATCTCTGTACAAAACTAGTCACCTGGGCTGTGTATGATCCCTCTGAAAATAATCAAGGACACAGTATCCTTGAGAAAAGGAGCAGCTTTTAGAAAAAAGGACCAGCTTTGTGACAGTACACTCAAGCTTGAGGTGTTTTGGACACTAAGGGAACCATATGATGTGAGAATGATTTTCCAATGTAGAATTGAGGTCAACGATCAGGGTTTTATCTTTGCAAATGGCAGAGCTGCTTAACAGCTATTTGTACAAATGTCCAGTTTATGCACCCTTAACTTGCATGCGTTTTCTTTAACATTCATTCACAGGATGTTGGTGTCACTAGACAGGCCAGCATTTATTGCCCATCCCTAATTGCCCAGAGGCAGTTAAAAGTCAAACACATTGTCGTGGGTCTGGAGTCACATGTAGGCCAGACCAGGTAAGGATGGCTGTTTCCTTCCCTAAAGGATATGAGAGAACCAGATGGGGTTTTCCAATAACTGACAAGGGTCATCATTAAACTCTTAAATTCCAAATTTTTTAAACTGATTTCACAATCTACCATCTGGAGCCTGGTCCCCGGAAGGCTATCTGGGTCTCTGGATTAACAATGTAGCATTAAGCCATCACCTCCCCATTAAGGGATGACAATGAACTAAATATTCTGCTGCTCTTTATGGGACAGTGTTTCACACCTCTATCATTTGAACATGAACTAACACCCACAACGCTTCTGCAGAGCAGCCAATCATGGGATACCACCACTACAGGTTTGGTAGTGTTTTATTGCCTCTCTCTAACTGTCCTGCAGATGCTGGTTAGCTGACTCCTTGAACCCCTTTGACCTGCTCTTGAAGTCAAAATATGTATAGGGCTGGCCTCCAACAAAAGATGATGTTTGGATTCTCTCTTGTTTGAGCGGGCCATTGCCTGGCTCTTGGGTGGCCCGAATGTTGCTTGCCATTTGTCAACTCAAACCGAGATATTGTCCAGTTCTTGTTGCATATCTGCACATTGTGCAATCATTGGTGAACATCCCCACCTCTATCCTGATGAAGGAAGGGCGGTTATTGATGAAGCAGCTGAACAGACACTCGGACTACAACAATCAGCAATTATATGGTCATAACTAGACTCTCAGTTCCAGATTTTTAAAAAAAATTATTTCAATTCCATTATATACCATGGTGGGGAGCATAGATTCCCTACAGTGTGGAAACAAGCCCTTGGGCCCAACAAGTACATCCCAACCCCCGAAGAGTAACCCACCCAGAACCGCTCCCCTACCACATTATCCTGTATTTACCCCTGCCGAATGCACCTAACCTACACATTCCTGAACATTATGGGAAATTTAACATGGCTACTTCATCTAACCTGCGCATCTTTGGATTGTGGGAGGAAACCAGAGCACCCGGAGGAATCCCACACAGACACGGGGAGAATGTGCAAACTCCACACAGACAGTCACCCGAGGCTGGAATCGAACCTGAGTCCCTGGCGCTGTGAGGCAGCAGTGTAAATACTGAGTGACCATGCCACCCTGCGATTGGAGCCCAGATCCCTGAAATATCACCTGGGGCTCTCGAACAATAATACCGCAAAACCATCAATAGGAAAAAGCTCAGCTTTGGTGCTATGGAAGGTGCTGGAGAATGAAAGTTATTTCTATATCTTTCCCGTTTCCTAAAACAGAGGGTGGAGTTTAGGAGCAGAAGTAATCCATCCAGCCCCTTATTTCTGCTGCACCATTCAACATAAACAAGTCTGATTTCATTGAGGTATGATATCCACACTCACTTCATAACCATTGAGCTCCTTGCAAAGTGTAAATTCAACACAGCCTTCAGTATACTCACTGACACAGCCTTCAGTATACTCAGTGACACAGCCTTCAGTATACTCAGTGACACAGCCTTCAGTATGCTCAGTGACACAGCCTTCAGCATACTCAGTGACACAGCCTTCAGTATACTCAGCGACACAGCCTTCAGTATACTCACTGACACAGCCTTCAGCATACTCAGTGACACAGCCTTCAGTATGCTCAGTGACACAGCCTTCAGCATACTCAGTGACACAGCCTTCAGTATACTCAACGACACAGCTATCACTATACTCGGTGACACAGCCTTCTTTGCTTTCTGCAGAAGATGTAAAGTATAAAGAGAAGTTGAGAAAGGACTTGGGAGAAGGAACTGACACTGAGAAGCAGTCAATGAGGACAGAAGGATTGGAAATTCAAGAACTCCATAAATCTTGACAAGATGTATAAAATAGGCCAAACCAAACAAGGCTATTTGGAAATTTAATAATCATTTGAATTCTCTATTCTAGTGTCTTGAAGAGACTTGATCAATGAGTATGACCAAGATGGAAGTCAATAGATTCCATTTCTAAAATTCAAAGGCATTTATGTTTTGAAAGTTATCATTTAGATTAGATTACTTTACAGTGTGGAAACAGGCCCTTCGGCCCAACAAGTCCACACCGCCCCACCGAAGCGCAACCCACCCATACCCCTACATTTACCCCTTACCTAACACTACGGACAATTTAGCATGGCCAATTCACCTGACCCTGCACATCTTTGGACTGTGGGAGGAAACCGGAGCACCCGGAGGAAACCCATGCAGACACGGGGAGAATGTGCAAACTCCACACAGTCAGTCCCCTGAAGCAGGAATTGAACCCAGGTCTCTGGCGCTGTGAGGCAGCAGTGCTAACCACTGTGCCACCATGCCACCCATTGTGTCATTGTGGTAGATGATCAGCTATAATGTTACTACATGGTAGAATAGGCTGGATGGGATGAATAGTTTACTCCTGCTCCTATTTTCTATGTTCCTCCTGGTCAGTTAGCCCTATTACATATGAACATAAGAACTAGGGGCAGGAGTAGGCAATTTAGCCTCTCCTGTCTGTACTGTCATCTAAAACGATCATGACTGACCTCATACATTCATGCATTCATAAGAAATAGGAGCAGAATTAAGCCATTTGAACCATTGAGTCTGCTCTTCCATTTGATAATGGCAGATATGCCCCTTACCCCCATTTTCCTGCCAGCTCCCCAGAACCCTTCAACCCATTGCTAATTAAAAATCTGTCTATCTCTTCCTTAAATTTACGCAATGTCCCAGCATCCACCACACTCTGGGGGAGTGAATTGCACAGATTCACAATCCTTTGAATGAAGTGATTCCTGTTTTAAATCTCTGTTTTAAATCTGCTCGCCCTTATCCTGAAGCTATGACCTCTTGCTCTAGATTACCCTAGCTGAGGAAACATCCTCTCTACATCCACTTTGTCAATCCCCTTGAGTGTCTTGTACACCTCAATTCAATGATTACACTCCCACTGCACCATTGCTTTGAAAATATGTCGAGAGTTCTCAGCAGCAGGTCAGTGGAAGGAGAGGAAATTACAGGAGGGCCAGCTGCAGCTTAGAATGTGAGTAGCTCGAACTTACCTTAACCAGGAACTATATTCAACCATTTACCAGTGGACCTCACCAGACAGGGAGTGATGGTGTAAGGACAGTGTTAACCAGGCTGTCCTGAAAGCTACAAATACTGTGGATACTGGAATGCTGAAATAAGACAGAAATGTCGGTTTAAAGCTAGTAGGTTGTTGGGTTTGGGTGACTCTGCGGCAATGGTCAGTTTCAGCATGATGCATTAGTTTGTTCACATTAAGAGTTTGTGTCCAGTTCTGGTCATCATACTTTATGAAGGACAGGTGTTTCCATGAGGAGGTACCGAGGAGATTGAGGAGGATGCTTCCAAGATGAGGAATTTTAGTTTACTAGATTAGATTGGAGAGACCACGGTCATTCTCCTTGGAGCAGAAATTCGATTAAAATGTATAAGATTGTTACAGGTTTAGTTAAGGTAGACAGGAAAAGGCTGTGGTTACACGAAACAAGTGACATAAATAAGTGATACCAGAAAGTTAATTGAGAAGAAATCTCTTTATGCAGCAAGTAGTAATAATGTGGAAGTCAATTTCAAAAGGAAGAACCCGGGTCTACAGGCACTGTGAGGCAGCAGTGCTAACCACTGGGCCACCGTGCCGCCCACGGTGGCCCAAGTGATACCAGAAAGTTAATTGAGAAGAAATCTCTTTATGCAGCAAGTAGTAATAATGTGGAAGTCAATTTCAAAAGGAAACTGAAGAGCAACTTGAGGGAAATAAATGTATAGGATTTCAGGGTTAGAGTGACAGAGTAGGTTTGATTGAATTCTACAGAGAGCTAGTATAGATTGGGCTGAATGTCCTGCATCTGCACAGAAATGACTCTATAAGCACAACCTTTTACACACTGCTTTCTTTTACCTGCTACTGAATAGTACAGAAAGGAACCATTCTTATAATTAAAGTTTCACTTGGTAGAAAAGCAATTATGTGGACTAAGGGTGAAACTATCGATAAGATAACAAAAGGAGCATTAGAGTGCTTGTTCGTTCACAGAAAAGAGTTTGTTAAGCAAAGAAAACTACGAATAAGGTTATGTCAATTGAATTTGACTTATAGGGTGTTGCATTTCACCTGTTAGATAAATAATGCAGAAATGTGTACATTGTCAGACAAAGGAGGATTGAGAAATGTAAACAGTGGAGGTGTGTAATGAGTATTTGGATTTGTAAGCATCTTGGAATGTATTACTAAATGGGAAAACGTTGAACTGTGGTAAACATGTTGAACATGCAAACTGTGAGAAACACCTAAGATATTAACTCTTTAGTATAAGAATTCCGAGCATTTGAATTCCAAACTCAGCTAGGATGCAAAATAAAAAAAATGAAAGAACTGCAGCTGCTGTAAATCAGTTCTGAGGAAGGGTCACTGGACTCGAAACGTTAACTCTGCTGCCAGATGTGCTGAGCTTTTCCAGCAGCTTCTGTTTTTGAGTCCAGATTGATCAGTGCACTGAAACTAAACTGTAGAGAATGGAGGTAGTTATCGTGACACATAAAAATACATCAGTGTGCAAAGAAGGAAAATAAAACAAAGGAAAGAAGTTCCTATTACATCTTACAGTTGGTGAGTACGTAGTGAGAATGAGTATGTAGTTTCAGACCTTCAGAGGCAGTGTGGGAATTTGGTGCAGGCAGAAAAGAGGTGCTTTTTGCTTCTTTTTTAACTAACAGCTTCTAATTTGACTACCTATTACAGGTTACTTTCAGATTGAAGGTAAATAGGGGAAAGACTTACAGGCCATCAACTAAAAGAACTCTATGAGATTTCTCAAAATCAAATTAAGAATTCTGTAATGAAAATGGACATGCTGGGCCATTTGATGTGTTGTTCCTGCATGATGTGGGTGCTGCTGGACCCATTGTGGTCTATATCGATCACATCTACTGCAAGAGTCACTTACTTGAGGAACTCCGGCTAAGAGTTGATGAACTGGAATCTGAGCTTCAAACACTGCGACACAGCAGGGGCGGGGAAGAGTTACCTGGACACTATGTTTCATGAGGCAGTCACACCCATCAGGTTAACTCCCTTGAATTCATAGCTAGCATCCTCCACACCAGGCAACATCCTGATGAACCTCCCCTATACCCTCTCCAAAGCATCCACACCCTTTTGGTGATGTGGTGACCAGAACTGTACACAGTGGTCAGGGAGAGGAACACCAAATAAAAACCGAAGGAACTGTGGATGCTGTAAATCAGGAACAAAACCAGAAATTGCTGGAGAGGCTCAGCAGGTCTGGCAGCATCAGTGAAGATGTCGTCAAGGTCATTGAGGTGGGTTTGTCTACAGATTCAGTATGGGTGGAAGTCAGAAACAAGAAAGGAGCAGTCACTTTATGGGGACTTTTTCACAGTTCCCCCCAATAGCAACAGAGACAGAGGAGCAAGTTGGGAGGCAGATTTTGGAAAGGTGCAGAACTAACGGGATTGTTGTCATGGATGACTTTAACTTCCCTAATATTGATTGGATATTTCAATAGTTTGGATGGAGCAGTTTTTGTCAGGTGTGTCCAGGAAGGGTTCCTGACTCAATACGTAGACAGGCCGACTTGAGGGGAGGTCATATTGGATTTTGTACTTAGCAACGAACCATGCCAGGTGTCAGATCTCTCAGTGGAAGAGAATTTCAGTCATTGTGATCACAACTCCCTGACCTTTACTATATTTGTGGAGAGAGATAGGAGCAGATAGCATGGACAAGTATTTATTTGGGGAAGGGGAAATTACCATGTTATGTGGCAGGAACTTGGGCACCTAAATTGGGAACAGGTGTTCTCAGGGGCATGCATGACAGAAATGTGGAGGTTGTTTAGGAAGCACTTTCTAATAGTGCTGGACAGGTTTGTCCCACTGAGGCAAGGAAGGGATGGTAGGGTGAAAGAATCTTGGGTGTAAAGGGTTGTGGAACATCGAGTCAAGAGGACGAGGGAAACTTACTTAAGGTTGAGGAAGCAAGGATCAGACAGGGCTCCAAAGGGTTACAAGGTAGCCAGGAAGGAACTGAACAATGGACTTAGGAGATCTAGAAGGGGGCATGAAAAAGCTTTAGCAGGAAGGATTAAGGAAAACCCTCAGGCATTCTTCACTTATGTGAGGAACAAGAGCATGGTCAGAGTGAGGGTAGGGCTGATCAGGGGTACTGGAGGGAACTTGTGCCTGGAGTCGGAGGAGGTAGGGGAGGTCCTTAATGAATATTTTGCTTCAGTATTCACTAGGGAGAGGGACCTTGACGTTTCTGAGGACAGTGTGAAACAGACCGATATACTTGAACAGGTTGATGTTAAGATGGAGGATGTGCTGAAAATTTTGAAAAACACAAGGATAGATAAATCCCCTGGGCCAGATGGGATATACCCAAGGTTACTACAGGAAGTGAGGGAAGAGATTGCTGCAGCTTTGGTGATGATTTTTGCATTCTCACTGTCCACTGGAGTAGTGCCAGATGATTGGAGGGTGGCAAATGTTATTCCCTTGATCAAGAAAAGGACTAGGCATAATCCTGGGAATTATAGACCAGTCAGTCTTACAAAGAACAAAGAAAATTAAAGCACATGAATAGGCTTTTTGGCCTGTGCCAATTCAGATCCTCTATCTAAACCTGCTACCTATTTTCCAATGATCTGTATCCCTCTGCTCCCTGCCCCTTCATGTGTCTGTCTTGATATATCTTAAATGATGCCATCGTTCCTGCCTCTACCACCTCCGCTAGCAACGCATTCCAAGTACCCACCACCTTCAACGTAAAGAACTTTCCACACATATCTCCCTTAAACCTTTCCCCTCTCACCTTTGACTTGTGACCCCTAGTAATTGAGTCCCCCACTCTGAGAAAAAAAAACTTCTTTCTATCCACCCTGTCTATTCCTCTGATGGTTTTGTAAACCTCAATCAGGTCCTCCCTCAACCTTCATCTTTCTAATGAAAATAATCTTAATCTATTCAACGTCTCTTCATAGCTAGCACCCTCCACACCAGGCAACATCCTGATGAACCTCCCCTATACCCTCTCCAAAGCATCCACACCCTTTTGGTGATGTGGTGACCAGAACTGTACGCAGTGTTCCAAATGTGGCTGAACCAAAGTCCCATGCAACTGTAACATGACCTGCCAACCCTTGTACTTAATACCCCATCCAATGAAGGCAAGCATGTCATATGCCTTCTTGACCACTCTATTGACCTGCGTTGCCACCTTCAGGGTACAACAGACCTAAACACTCAGATCTCTCTGTACATCATTTTCCCCAGGGCTTTTCTATTCACTCTAGAATTAGACCTTTCAAAACGCATCACCTTGCATTTGCCCATATTGAATCCCAACTGCCATTTCTCTGCCCAACTCTCCAATCTATCTCTATTCTGCTGCATTCTCTGACAGACCCCTTCACTATCTGCTACTCCACCAATCTTAGTGTCATCTGCAAACTTGCTAATCAGACCACCTATACCTTCCTCCAGAGCATCCATATATATCACAAACAACAGTGGTCCCAGCACAGATCCCTGTGGAACGCCACTGGTCACAGTTCTCCATTTTGTGAAATCCCTTCCACTACTACTCTCTGTCTCCTGTTGCCCAGCCAGTTCTCTAGCTAGTACACCCAGGACCCCATGCGACTTCATTTTTTCCATCAGCCTACCATGGGGAACTCATCAAACGCCTTACTGAAGTTTTGTATGTGACATCTATAGCCCTTCCCACATCAATCAACTTTGTTACTTCCTCAAAGAATTCTATGTCTGTGGTGGGCAAATTATTGGAGAAGATTTTGAGAGACAGGATTTACTTGGAAAACCATAACTTGATTAGAAACAGTCAGCATGGCTTTGTGAGGGTCAGGTCATGCCTCACAAACCTTATCAAACTCTTTGAGAATGTGACAAAATCCATTGATGAAGATAGAGCAGTAGATGTGGTGTACATGGATTTTAGCAAGGCATTTGATAAGGTTCCCCATGGTAGGCTCATTCAGAAAGTAAGGAGGCATGGGATACAGGGAAATCTGTCTGTCTGGAAGACAGAGGGGGTAGTAGATGGAAAGTATTCAGCCTAGAGCTCAGTGACCAGTTGTATTCTGCAGGGATCTGTTCTGGGACCTCTGCTCTTTGTGATTTTTACAAATGACTTGCATGAGGAAGTGGAAGGGTGAGTTAGTAATGTTTGCTAATGGCATGAAGGTTGGTGGATTGGTGGATAATGTGGAAGAGGAGGGCTATTGTAGTTGCAGCAGGACATTGACAGGATGTAGAACAGGGCTGAGAAGTGGCAGATGAAGTTCAACCTGGAAAAGTGTGAAGTGATTCATTTTAGAAGGTTGAAGTTGAATGCAGAATACAGGGTTAAAGGCAGGATTCTTGACAGTGCGGAGGAACAGAGGGACCTTGGGGTCCACATAGGTCCCTCAAAGTTGCCACCCAAGTTGATAGAGTTGTAAAGAACGTGTATGGTGTGTTGGCTTTCATGTTCCCAAACCAAACCAGTCCCATCTGTCTGCGCTTGGTCCATATCCTTTCAAACTTTTTCTATTCATGAGCATATCAAATGTTGTAACTCTACCTGCATCCACCAATTTCTTTGGCAGTTCATTCCACACATGAACTGCCCTCTGTGTCAAAAAATTGTTCTTCATGTCTGACTCGGGTCAGACTGCATTCGAATATTGTGAGCAGTTTTGGGCCGTAAGGAAGGACGTGCTGCCGTTAGAAGGGGTTCAAAGAGGGTTTACAAGAATGATCCCGAGGATGAAGGGCTTGTCATCTGAGGAGCAGGTGAGGACTCTGAATCTGTACTTGATGGAGTTTAGAAGGATGAGGGGGGATCTGAATGTAACTGCTAGAATACTGAGGCCTGGATAGAGTGGACATGGAGAAGATGTTTCTATGAGAAAGAGAGATTAGAGCTGGAGGGCACAGCCTCAGAGTGAAGGGACAACCCTTTAGAACTAAGATGAGGAGGAATTTCTTCTGACAGAGTGCAGTGAATGTGTGGAACTCATTGCAACAGAGGGCAGTGGAGCCCAAGTCATTGAATATCTTTAGTCATGATGTGGAGGTGCCAGTGTTGGACTGGGATGGATAAAGTGAAAAGTCACATGACACCAGTTTAGAGTCCAACAGGTTTATTTGAAGTGGCACTTGATGAAGGAGCAGCGCTCTGAAAGCCTGTGATTTCAAATAAATGTCTAGATTAGAATGGTGCTGGAAAAGCGCAGCATCTGAGAAGCAGGAAAATCAACGTTTCGGGCAAAAGCCCTTCATCAGGAATCGGATGCTGCCTGACCTGCTGTGCTTTTCCAGCACCATTCTAATCTAAACTCTGATCTCCAGCATCTGCCATCCTCACTTTCGCCCTGTGATTTCAAATATACCTGTTGGCCAATAATCAGGAGAATCCGTAGGATGGAGATCGATAGGTTCTTGAAGAGTAAAGGGATTGGAAATTACAAGGAGAAGGCAGGAGAATGGGTTGAGAAACATATCAACCAGGGCCAAATGTTCGAATTCGGCTCCCATATCTTAAAACATTATGGTGTATGTAATGTTGGGACAGTGTCCTTTTAAGACGTGAGTCACACTGGTTCGTCATCAGCTGGGTTGGAGGCTTGTTCCGATGTGTTTCAGGTTCTTACACGCTGCCCAGTTTTGGAATAAAGCCTGTTCGGTTGCAGCAACTACAAGTTTGCATGTTCTTCAGTTCTAGGAGACAGTGAGGACTGCAGATGCTGGAGATCAGAGTTGAGAGTGTGTTGCTGGAAAAACACAGCAGGTCAGCCAGCATCTGTGGAGCAGGAAAATTGACATTTCGGGCCAGAGCCCTTCATCAGGAATGATCTTTAGTTCTGACAGGAGCCTTGTAACCACTGAGAACCACAGAGAGTAGTTACAATTCCCAAGCACTTTAAAAACAACGATATTTATATTAGTGCATGATATTTCTATCATGTCAGTGCTGGGATCTTTGTTATTTATTATTTACATAAATGATCTGGGTGTGAATGTACACGACATGATTAGTAAGCTTGTGGATGATACAAAATTAGGAGGTATCATTGATAGTGAGGGAGGTTATCAAACATTTCAGAGGGATCTGGATCAGATGGGGAAGTTGGCTCAGGATTGGCAAATGCAATTCAGTACAGGTAAGTGTGAGGTGTTACACTTTGAAAAGTCAAACCAAGGTAAATGCTAAGTAAATGCTAAGGTCTTGAGGAGTGTTGTGGAACAGAGGGAGCTAGGAGTACAGTACATAACCAAAAGAGAAAATGCTGAAAAATCTCAGCAGGTCTGGCAGCAAATGTAAGGAGAGAAAAGAGCTACATTTCGAGTCTAACTGATCCTTTGTCAAAGACAGGGCTTTGACAAGGGGTCAGTTAGACTCAAAACGTCAGCTCTTTTCTCTCCTTACAGATGCTGCCAGACCTGCTGAGATTTTCCAGCATTTTCTCTTTTGGTTTCAGATTCCAGCATCCGCAGTAATTTGTTTTTATTTAGTACAAGTACACAGTTCATTGAAAGCAGCGTCACAGGTAGACAGGGCGGTGAAGAAGGCATTTATCATGCTGGCTTTCATCAGTCAAAGCTCTGAGTGTAGGAATTGGGACGTTATGTTACAGTTGTATAAGTTGTTAGTGAGGCCACACTTGGAGTATTATGTACAGGTTCGGTCACCCAGTTATAGTTAAGCTGGAAAGTGTCCAAAGCAGGTTTATGAGGATGTTGCCAGGACCAGTAGGCCTGAGTTATAGGGAGAGGTTGGCCAGGGTAGGACTTTATTCCTTAGAAGGTGGGATAATGAGAGGTGAAAGTATTGAGGTGTATAAAGTCATGATGGGCATAGATTGGATGAATGCATATAGTCTTTTTCCCAGGGATGGGAAATTGAAAACTAGAAGGGCATAGGTTTAAGGTGACAGGGGAAAGATTTAGGAAGGACCTGAGGGGCAACTTCTTCACACAGAGAGTAGAATGGGCTGCCAGAGAAAGTGGTTGGGCAGGTACAATAGCAACAGTTGAGAAACACTCAGATAGGTACATGGATGGGAAGGGTTTAGAGGGATATGGACCACACGGGCAATTGGAACTAGCTGAGTGGGCATCATGGTTAGCATGGACCAGTTTGGGCTGAAGGGCCTGTTTCCATGCTGTATTGTTCTATGACCCTACGTGGTTTAGAATTCAATAAGTCATTGTCCAGTGAGTTCTTGCAATGGCTGGCCTGGCAGAATTTCTTTTCATTGAAGCTCAGATGTAAAAGGTTACAGTTGAATGTTCAGCAATTCTTTTTCCCGGCTCTGTTCAATCACACAGTGTGGGCATTCCTAGCTGGTCAGTACTTTTACTGGTAGATTGGAAGTTGGCTCATTTATTGGCTGAAATACAAGACCGTATTTGGATGCCAAGGCTCAAAAGAGGTTAAGAGGAGAAGTAAACTTTTTGCTGAGATGAGAGCTGCTTGTAGTTTGCTAACCTGAAGTGAATAGCAGTCTGAGGAAAGAATTCAAGACTGTGTTGTTAAAGCCAATCAGAAACTGAAATTCCAGTCAATTGACTAGAGTTCCTGAATGAGACGTTCAGCCAATGAATTGGATTTGAAATCTCCCATCAAAACTTATTGTGTGTTGTAGGAGATAATTGTGGGCCATCAGTTCCATCTCAGGCATAATGAGTTTCAATTTTACAGAATCACAAAAGTGGCACTGTGCAAAAAGAGGTCATTTAAACCTTCATGTATTTTAAATGTGTGTCAGTCTCCTGCCTTTTCCCCTTAATTTGCAAACTATTTCTATTTAAGTACTCATTCCTCAGTGCCTTCTTGAATGCATCAATGGAACTTTCCTCCACTAACGGTTGGTGACCAGTGATGCCCCGCAGGGATCTGTTCTTGGGCCTCTGCTCTTTGTAGTTTTTATAAATGACTTGGATGAGAAAGTGGAATGGTAGGTTAGTAAATGTGGTAAAAACAATGACTGCAGATGCTGGAAACCAGATTCTGGATCAGTGGTGCTGGAAGAGCACAGCAATTCAGGCAGCATCCGAGGACAGGCAAAATCGACGTTTCGGGCAAAAGCCCTTCATCAGGATTCCAGCACCACTGATCCAGAAAATAATGTTGCCAGTAGATCCAAAGAAAGGGAATTCATGGAATGCTTACAGGATGGCTTTTTGGAATAGCTTTTCATGGAGCCCACTAGGAAGCAGGCTATTCTTGACTTAGTGCTATGTAATGAACCAGACTTTATAAAATATCTTAAAGTAAGGGAACACTCAGGAAGCAGCGACCATAATATGGTAGAGTTCAGTATGCAGTTTGAAAGAGAGAAGGCAAAATCGGATGTAATGGTGTTACAGTTAAATAAAAGTAATTATGAGGGTATGAGAGAGGAACTGACGAAAATAGACTGGAAGCAGAGCCTAGCAGGGAAGACAGTAGAGCAAAAATGGCAGGAGTTTGTGGGTAAAATTGAGGACATTGTACAGAGGTTCATTCCCAAGAAGAGAGAGATTATCCGGGCAGGGATTAGACAGCCATGGCTGACAAAGGAAG
>NC_057721.1:78977549-79041571 GCF_004010195.1 Chiloscyllium plagiosum
ATGGCCAATTCACCTGACCTGCACATCTTTGGACTGTGGGAGGAAACCGGAGCACCCGGAGGAAACCCACGCAGACACGGGGAGAACGTGCAAACTCCACACAGTCAGTCGCCTGAGGCGGGAATTGAACCCGGGTCTCTGGCGCTGTGAGGCAGCAGTGCTAACCATTATGCCACCGTGCCGCCCACAAGTAGGTTTTAGTAGGTTGAATTTGAATGCTGAATACAGGGTTAAAGGCAGGATTCTTGACAGTATGGCGGAACAGCAGGATCTTGGGGTACACCTACATGGATCCCTCAAAGTTGCCACCCAAGTTAACAAGGTTGTCAAGAAAGTGTATAGTGTTTTGGCTTTCATTAACAGGGGGATTAATAGCTGTGAGGTTTTGCTGCAGCTCTATAAAACCCTGGCTAGACCACACTTGGAATATTGTGTCCAGTTCTGGTCACCTCATTATAGGAAGGATGTAGATGTTTTAGAGAGGGTTCAGAGGAGAATTACCAGAATGCTTCCTGGATTGGAGGGCATGTCTTACAAAGAGAGATTGAGTGAGCTAGGGCTTTTCAAGCTGCAGAGAAGGAGGAAGAGAGATGACTTGATAGAGGTGTACAAGGTGATGAGAGGCATAGATAGAGCAGATGGCCAGAGACTTTTCCCCAGGGCAGAAATAGCTGTCACAAGGGGTCATAATTTTAAGGTGTTTGGAGGAAGGTATCAGGGTGATGTCAGAGGTAGGTTCTTTACACAGAGTGAGGGGTGTGTGAAATGCACTGCCTGCGGTGGTAGTAGAATCAGAGACACTAGGGACATTTAAGTGACTGCTGGACAATTGTAATCCCACAATTGACAGATAAAGCTGAGTTCTCCAACTCTGTCACATCCAGTCATGAATGGTAGTAGACATTTAAGCAACTCACTGGAGGGGAAAGGTCCACCAGAGAGGTTTTGCCAAACAGATTTGTTTGAATTTAAACTTTGAACAAATTGGAATGAGGTGATCAGGTGTGGAGTGGATTGGATTGGAAGGACTGTTATTCTGAACGTTTTATTTCTTTATTTTTCTGATTTTTTGTTCTGTAAGAATTTGTACTTAGGAGTTATGTACCTTTGCACCTAAGTGGCAACTTGTTAACTTTTCATTGCACTCATTTGAGTACATGTGACCATAAACTAATAGTGATTCATTCTAATTCAACTGATTAAATTTTCAGATGATCTCAATAGCAGTTCCCTCATCGCAAAAAATATGGAAAATAGGAACTGGAGTAGGCCATTCGGCCCTTCGGGCCTGATCTGCCATTCACTATGATCATGGCTGATCATCCAACTCAATAGCCTGTTCCTGTTGTTCCCCCACATCCTTCGATCTCTTTAGCTCCAAGTGCTATATCCAGCTCCTTCCTGAAATTGTTCAATGTTTTGGTCTCAACAACTTTCTGTGGCAGAGAATTCCACAGGTTCACCACTCTGTGGGTGAAGAAATTTCTCCTCATCTCAGTCCTAAACAGTTTACCCCATTTGCTCAGACTGTGATCCCTGGTCCCGAATGCCCCTGATCATCAATAACCCTCCCTCATCTACCCTGTCCAGTCAATAGACAATAGACAATAGGTGCAGGAGTAGGCCATTCTGCCCTTCGAGCCTGCACCATCATTCAATATGATCATGGCTGATCATCCTTAATCAGTATCCTGTTCCTGCCTTATCTCCATAACCCTTGATTCCACTATCCTTGAGAGCTCTATCCAACTCTTTCTTAAATGAATCCAGAGACTGGGCCCCCACTGCCCTCTGGGGCAGAGCATTCCACACAGCCAGCATTCTCTGGGTGAAGAAGTTTCTCCTCATCTCTGTCCTAAATGGTCTACGCCGTATTTTTAAGCTGTGTCCTCTGGTTCGGCACTCACCCATCAGTGGAAACTTGTTTCCTGCCCCCGGAGTGTTCAAACCTTTAATAATCTTATATGTTTCAATCAGATCCCCTCTCAGTCTTCTAAACTCAAGGGTATACAAGCCCAGTTGCTTCAGTCTTTCAGTGTAAGGTAGTCCTGCCATTCCAGGAATTGGCCTCGTGAACCTACGCTGCACTCCCTCAATAGCCAGAATGTCTTTCCTCAAATTTGGAGACCAGAACAACACACAGTACTCCAAGTGTGGTCTCACCAGGGCCCTGTACAGCTGCAGAAGAACCTCTTTGCTTCTATGCTCAATCCCTCTTGTTATGAAGGCCAGCATGCTATTAGCCTTCTTCACTACCTGCTGTACCTGCATGCTTACCTGATAGAATTGATGGGTTTCTATTAGATCTCCCCTTATTCTTCTGAACATAATCCTAACTGATTCAACTTCTCCTCCTGCCTCAGTCCCGTCATCTCAGGAACCAGGAATTCCAAATTCATTAATATTCCTTTGTAATTAAAACTCCCCCACTTGAAGATTGATCTCTATTATTTCATGGAGTGAAACACCAGTGTTTTGATATTAGTTTATTTCAGTGAGATGTGACAGAACCAATTCCTGTTTGGGCTTCCCAGCTGTTTTAACAATGCAGAACGAGATAGTGAAAGTGTCCCATGGTCTGAAATGCCAGAGTGGGAGGGTTTGATCAGCACGATTTCCTCCATCTTTACCAAAAGCAAAAGAATGTGTAATAATCAATCCATCTCCCCTTACAGTGGTCAACCCAGGAAGGCCTGCAAAACCAAACATCAGAAAACATGAGTCAATCAGTAAGACATACGGCCTTTTTTTGAAAAATTGACTGGAGGCATTGGGATTACCTTTCTCTGCCCTCTGAAATCATGTCCACACCCTCTTCCCCTGAAGGTGCTGACTCATCTGAGGGTAAAGTAATCTATAAAGAGCTGATTTAGGAATTATTCCCCATGCAGAGCAAAAAGCAACATACTGCAGATGCCAGTGATCTAAAATTAAAACAGAAAGTGCTGGAGAAACTCTGCAGGTCTTGCAACAATCTGAGGAGGGAGAAAACAGGCTTAACATTTTGAGTCTGATATACTTCTCACTGAGAACACCAAATGTGTCACTAATTCTAGGAATGTACGAGGAATTATTCTCAATTAGCCAATACCAGACTCTCCCATGAGATCTGTACCCAATCATTAGGAATCTCCATGTATTTCTAAATACGTGTTCTATATTGTTCCAACAAAATATGGGCAAATAGAGTCTTGGAACTATAGCTCGGGCACAGAAGGAAGCCAGTTGCCCCCTCATATCTATGTCTGTTTACTAAGAGATCAACTCTCCTAGTTGGGTGGTCATCGTGCGGCTGTACAGCACAATGGTTAGGCCACTTTTGGAATACCATATTCAGTTCTGACCTCCCTCTTATAGGGAGGATGTTGTGAAACTTGAAAGGGTTCAGAAAAGGTTTGCAATTATTTTATTGGTGTTGGAGGCTTTGAGCTACATGGAGAGGCTGAATAGGCTGGGGCTGTTTTCCCTGGAGCGTCTTTATCCCTAGGGTACCAGAAACCAAAACTAGAGGGCCTAGGTTTAAGATGAGGTGGAAAAATTTAAAAGGAACCTAAGGGGCAACCTTTTCATGCAGAGGGTGGTACGTGTATGGAATGAGCTGCCAGAGGAAGTGGTGGAGGCTGGTACAATTACAACATTTAAAAGGTATCTGAATGGGTATGTTAATAGGAAGGGTTTGGAGGGATATGGGCCAAATACTGGCAAATGGGACTATATTTGTTTAAGATATCTGGTCAGCATGAACAAGTTGGACTGAAGGGTCTGTTCACTTGCTGTACATCTCGATGACTCTATGACATTCCTCTGCCTTTATACGTTCAATCCACAAAATGTCTCTCTTCAGGTATTTATCCAGTTCTCCATTGACAGTCACTAAACACTCACTACCAGGAATGCTTTCCCTCATATCCCCTTCTTTTGCAAATCATCCTCAGTCAGTGTCCTTTGGATTTTGATCCTTCTTGCAAAGTGATCAACTATTCTATTTACTTTAACCAGATTCCTTATGATTCCTGGACTAGATCTCCTCTAAATGTTCTCTGCTCCAAAGACAATACCCCATCCAGTTAAAAGCGATACTCCTTAGACTTGGCAGCACTCATTGTCTTTTTCTGCACCCAAATCTAATGCCTTCACATTTTTCCTGAAGTGAAATACTCCATTTGAGCCAGGAACAGAGTCTAATTCACCAGAAATTCCCTGCGATTAAACTCTCTCCTCCTAATGCACCTGAGGGAGGAGGCAGTAACAAATCAATCTCTGCAGCAATGTTGGGGTAACCAATCAGCATCTGTAAAACTCTCTGTAACACTCTCTCACCATGAAATCTGGTTTTAACATGTTTACATTATAATGTTCAGTAATACTTATCTCACTGCAACAATCTTTGTTCCACTTCTACACCACAGCACTCTCTTTGACTCACTGTAACACTACAACACACCACTCACTCCAACACTCGACAACGCACCTTCATTGTAACAGACCCTCACTGTAACACTCTATGACACATTCTCACTGTCACACTGTATAACCCACCCTCAACTGTACCACTCTATAACACACCACTCATTCCAACACTCAACAACAAACCTTCACTGTAACACACCCTCACTGTAACATTCTACAACACACCCCTCATCATAACACACTCTATTACACATTTTCTCTGTAACACTCTACCACACTGGAGGATGAACGTCTCATTTTTTGCCTTTGGACCCTCCGACCGCAACATCAATTCCACCAGGTTCCTTATCTCCCCTCCTCCCCACCTCATCGCAGACCCAACCCTCCAAGTTGGCACTGTCCTCTTGACCTGTCCTACTGTCCATCTTCCTTCCCACCTATCTGCTCCACCTTCTTCACCAACCTATCACAATCACCTGTACTGAACTATCACCTTCCCAGCTATCTTACCCCCACCCTCACCTCCACCCTCCTATTTCTCTCTCTGTAGAGGTCAGGTCATTGAGTATATTTAAGACCAAGATAGATAGGTTCTTGAGTACCAAGGGGATCGAAGGTTAGGGGGAGAAAGCAGGAGAATGGGGTTGAAAAACGAATCAGCTATGATTGAATGGCAAAGCAGACTCAATGGGCTGAATGGTTTAAGCTTTGCTCCTGTGTCTTATGGTCTTATAATACACTGTTCATTTACAAGCTCTCTGAAACCCTTTCCTAACTGATACTTGAAATATCTGTTCACAGTAGGGGTTGATGTGTGTGGCCTCAACGTCATTACAGTGTTTATAACCTGGATACAGGAACCAGTAACATCCCATCAATCCATTACAAAATAGATACATCACTACAAAGTGAGAGAAGGTACAATTTCTATTGTAACATACCAGGCCTGCATTCCTTGTTGATTCACGATCACTGCTGCACAATCGATGTCAGTTTGTAGATTAGTATTTTCGTTCAGGAATACTATAGTGAGCAAAGAAATGTGGTGTTAGAATCAGAGTTTAAATCTGTTGTGTTTTGATACAGATTGAGAAATTTCTATGTTGCCGATATCGTAAATATTGATCCACAACTATTATTTATGGTGGAGAGGTCAACGTTCTCACCTGTTCCCAGGTAAAGAGTTACTTCTAATTTGGTATCCACTAAGATTGTGGGTACCTCATTGGGTTGGTCATCCAGAGAATGAGACCAATGATCCAGGGAAATCAGGACTCCCGCCATGGCTGACAGGTTGTTAAACATTCTGAATTTAATGAGGTCTAAACAAATTGCTCGTGCCAGTAATGGTGACCATGAGACTATCACAAAACACACCTGGTTCAGGAATGTCCTTTAGAGAAGGGACTTTCTCATCCTTAGCCGCGCAGTGATTCTGAACCCATGACAATCTGCTTCACTCTGAACTTCCCTTTAAAGTTATACACTTGCACCTTTTCACAAGTTATAAATGCTGACCTGACCAGTGATTCCCAGTCCCATGAGGGACTACTGTTGGAACTGATTCCTTGGTTAGCATCTTCTATTGATGCTGTGTAGATGTATTCTCTCAGGAAACATCACCAAGAGTATTTGTTATGTCTATTCAATCACCCCTCACTCTCTGTGTAAAACAATAAGGTGACCCAAGTGGTTCATCCTTTCGTCATGGTAATCACCTCAGAGGGTTTACCACCTTTGAAATGTATTTTCTTTGAATTCACACTCGACACAAATGTTGACGTTATGATCGGTCAATGTAGAGATGACACAAGAATTGGTGGCATGGCAAATAATAAGGAAGGAAGACTGAGACATTACAGGATGGTGCAGATGAGTTGAACAGTGACAGATAGAATTTAATCCGGAAAATTGTTAGGTCATGGATTTTGGAAGAACATCAGAAAGCAAGAGAGTACACATTGAATGGAAGGACCCAAGGAAGTGCAGATGATCAGCGAGACGTTGCTATGTATCTACATAGATCCTTGAAGGCGGCAGGGCAAGTAGATAGGTGGTTAAGAAGGCATACTTACCTTTATTAGTGAAGGCACTGCCTACAAGAGCAAGCAGTTGTATATAACATTAGTTAGGCCACATCTAGAGTACTGTGTGCAGTTCTTGTCACCACTCAATGTGAAGGTTGTGATTGCAGTAGAGAAGGTGTGGAGAAGATTCACCAGGATGTTGCTTGGCCTAGAGAGATTGAGTAGGAAGAGAGACTGGAGAGGAGCCAAAGAAGATGAGCTGCTTGAGGTGTACAAAGTTAAAAATCACACAACACCAGGCTATGTGAACAACTACCTGATGAAGGAGCAGCACTCTGAAAGCTAGTACTTCCAAAAAAATCTGTTGGACTATAACCTGGCGTTGTGTGATTTTTAACTTTGTCCGCCCCAGTCCAACACTGGCACTTCCAAATCAGAGGTGTACAGAGTTAGGCTCGATAAGGAGAAACCTTTTCCCTTAGTAGTGAGGTCAATGACCATCAGGCATAGTTGTAAGGTAAGGAGGAAGTGGTTTAGAGGGGATTTGAACCAAAAAATCCCACTGAGAGGGTTGCTATTGTATGAAATCCACTGTCAGAATAGGTGGAAGAAGAAGGAACCCTCAAGACATTTAAGAAATATTTAGATGATCACTTGAGAGGCTATGGGGTAAGTGCTAGAAATGGGATTAGAATAGATGTATGGTTGATGATCGGTGCAAACAGCAATGGGCTGAAGGGCTTGTACAGTGACTGGAATGAGGCCAGCCAGCTGGTCTTCATAGAATATTGAGTTCCCTGATTGAGGCTGTTAAATTGGCTGATTGGTCCAATCAGGGAGCCCTGGCTGACAGATATAAACAGGCGTGTCAGAGATCCTGACACTGCAGTACCTGACTCTGATGAGGTGGCACCGTGGTCAAGGACTGTTCCTGTGTTAATAAAGCCTGACGCAGGCCGGTGCTGGAATACCTGCCTTTGTGGAGTTATTTTCAGCCTGTTTCCCTGTAGTAAAATCTCTAAAACTCACTATCACTTAATCTAATTTGTAATATAGCAAATAGAGATAGAGTCAGCTCTCCAGCGACATGGTCTTGTAAGGAAAATAATGAGAAAATCATTTTGGATTTTGCATTGTGCTAATTCACTTACAGTTGCAGTTCATGTGGCATTCATTTGTACCATTCGGAAACATGGCATCTGCGCACCACTGTTTGCTGCTGATCTGAAAGATCCCATAGTCTCCTGACCAGATCTTTCCCTTACAGTCTCTCTCATATTGTACTGCCAATGTACTGTACCCACTTGCATAGTAGGCCAAGCACACCCCTAGAATTAAAATGGACAGAGAACACTGTAGGTTAGAACACAGAACAAGCCCTCATATGACTCACACTACACCTGACAGAATGGAGACAATCCACAGTAAACATTTCCTTTCCACACGGCCTCAACACTGAATTCACCAGTTTCTAAATCTCCCCTCCCCCCACCGATCAGATCCGAACCTCCAACTCAGCTCCGCCCTCTTGACCTGTCCTACCTCTCCAGCTTCCTTCCCACGTATCCATTCCAACACTTCCCAGTCACCTCTCACCATCACCACCCACTTTCGCCCACCTATCGCCATCCTACCTATCTTTCCCCTAGTCCCATCTTCCCTCCCCTATTTGTCTCTCAGCCCCCTCCACAGTCCTGAAGAAGGATTAAGCCCAAAACGTTGACTCTCTTGCTCCTCAGATGCTGTCTGACCTGCTGTGTTTTCTCCAGCACCACACTTTATCAACACTGACTTCTCCAGCATCTGCAGTCCTCACTATCTCCTTTGTTGTATCCTGTTAGATTGTAGTTGTGCCTTTCTGTTGGCTTAGGAGAAATATAAATGACCAGTCAAAGTAAATGAGTAGAATTTGGCCAGCGAGCTGATCAGGTGTGACCTACATCAGGATCCTGAGATTATTATTATTTGGAGAAATGTATTTGTGAGGACACTAGGCTCTGTGGCTTGCCATAGTCACAGAAGACTGAGAGGGGATCTGATTGAGACATATAGGATTATGAAAGGATTGGACAATCTGGCAGCAGGAAACATGTTTCTGCTGATGGGTGAGTGCCGAACCAGAGGACACAGCTTAAAAATACGGGGTAGACCATTTAGGACAGAGCTGAGGAGAAACGTCTTCACCCAGAGAGTGGTGGCTGTGTGGAATGCTCTGCCCCAGAGGCAGAGTCTCTGGATTCATTTAAGAAAGAGTTGGATAGAGCTCTCAAAGATAGTGGAATCAAGGGTTATGGAGATAAGGCAGGAAGAGGATACTGATTAGGAATGATCAGCCATGATCATATTGAATGGTGGTGCAGGCTCGAAGGGCAGAATGGCCTACTCCTGCACCTATTGTCTATTGACCCTCTGCTGTCAGTGCTTTCGGTTCAGAAGGAGAAGTCATTAAAACCTCCCCATGGAGCAACCGTAACCGATTGTCCCTTGTTCCCCTCGCCAGAGACAATGAAG
Organism: Chiloscyllium plagiosum; assembly: GCF_004010195.1. Taxonomy (NCBI): domain Eukaryota; kingdom Metazoa; phylum Chordata; class Chondrichthyes; order Orectolobiformes; family Hemiscylliidae; genus Chiloscyllium; species Chiloscyllium plagiosum. The sequence goes on from NC_057721.1 coordinate 78,986,498, forward strand.
GGAACAATACTCAGAAAGAATCCTTCTGGATCCCCTCAGCTGATCAAAACCAATCCAGGAGATCACAGGGAACACACGTGTTACTACAATGATAATACCCTTCTGCAGAAGGTGGTCTCTGCCCCAGTCAGGTACCAGTCAGCTCCTTGTTGGAGGTGGACAGTCAGTAGCCAGTGCACCAGCTAACAATGTAACCCAGAGGCTCATGACTCTCTGCAAAAAGAACCATCCAACATCCAGTCTATTCCTGCTCCTGCAGAGTTTAAACTAAAGAGCAATTTACTCAGTCCAGACCAGACTCAGACGTTCACTGTCCCCACCAACCAGACACTCACCCACTGACTGACAGAACTACAGGAGAATACAACTGTCTCAACTTGTCAGGGCATTCAGTACGGCTTAAATAGAACAGAGAGGATGTTACTCACAGTCGGCAACTTTGTACTCGGTGAAGTCAACCAGTATGGAATTCTTTACAATGCGAGCAAGTTCACATCGCGAAAGGACTTTGGCGCTGGAGAGAGTGAGCAGGACACTGAGAACAATCAGTATCTTCATCCTGTCGGTGGGAGATGTGTCTTTGTCTGCGTCTGGTAACGGCTGCTCCTTTATACAGAATCACGCCTCTGGTTATCTGCTCCACAAAGTTAATTAACCTTGGACAAAAAAAAAAGGTCATCTAAATTTATCAGATTTGTACCAGGTTGTTCATGTCACACCGAGATTTAACAATCACGGCAACATAAGGGAAAGGAAACACAAGCTTTTCAGGTTGACTTCATTAATTTCAGGCCCCTTTTTATTTATTCATGGGATGCGGGTGTCACTGGCTGAGCCAGTGTTTGTTGCCCATCCCTAGTTGCCCTTGAGAAGGTGGTAGTGAGCTGCCTTCTTGAGCCACTGCAGTCCATAAGTTGTAAGTAGACCCACAATCTTATGACGTAGGGAATTCCAGGATTTTGACCCAATAACAGTGAAGGAATGGTGATATATTTCCAAGTCAGGATGGTAAGTGGTTTGGACAGGAACCTGCAGGTTCCCATGTTTCTGCTGCCCTTGTCCTTCTCGATGGAAGTGGGGCTGGGTTTGGAATTAGGCGAGTCTTGTACATGGTACACACTGCTGCTACTGAACATTGGTGGTGGATGGAGTGGATGCTTGTGGATGTGGTGTCAATCATGTTTTGTCCTGGATGATCAAACTTCTTGAGTGTTGTTGAAGCTGTATCCCTCCATGCCAGTGAGGAGTATTCCATCACACTCCTGACTTGTGCCTTGTAGATAGAGGATATGTTTTGGGGAGTCAGGAAGTGAGTTATTCACTGCAGTGTTCCTAGCCTCTGATTTGCTCTTGTAACCATTGTGTTTATGTTGCAAACCTGGGTGAATTTCTGGTCAATGGTAGTCCCTAGAATGTTGATAATAAGGGATCCAGTGATTCATATAAAAAATACCCTGCAAGGACTGCAACAAACACTACTTTGGACAACGGGCAGGAAACTAGCCACCAGGATACATGAGCACCAACCAGCCACCAAACGACATGACCGACTATCATGAGTACTCTTACACACAGACAATTAGTGGTACCAGTTCATCTGAGACAGTACATCCATCTTGGGATAGACTAAACTACATGCACAGGAATTCCTAGAGGCCTGGCATTCAAAACAGAACTTTATTAACAAACACATCGATTTGGATCCTATTTACCAACCTCTCAGAAACAGAACCGGAAATGATATCACCCACCACAACAAACCAAGACCCATATATAGGAAATGGGACAGAACACCAACACTTCATCAAAGGCTCACTGATGATGTTACCGAGCATGGTGATGGAACGTCTGAGAACAAAGCTACCAGCTCAGCGAGCTAACTTACAACCTGATTTGCATGGTTACTTGAATGTATTTTGCAACTTGTCAGCTCAAGCCTGGATAGTGTACAGATCTTGTTGAGTTGAAATAGGCCCTATGCATACACATGCTTTTCCTGTCGGTGTAGTAATATTTGCAGCTTCCAATAATGACAAGTGTGCCACACTCTGAGCTCATCTGACAATTCTAAATTGATTGACCGAGCGATTCCTCACATACTTGGGATTATCCAGCAAATGCTATCCAACTGCAGGATCACATTGGGCACTGTGAAGCGTGTCTGGAGGTATAGGCTGGGTGGGCACAGTTGGCACTTTGCTTATTGTGTAGCTGTTTAATACCTTCTGCTAGTCTTTGGGACATACAGCCAACATAGTTGGCACTACACCAGCACTGTAATTCATATACCACATTGTTCAGTTGTCTGAAACACAGAGCATCATTTTGGCTTGACAGCAGCGACCTGTCATGCAAATGCCACTTAGGTTACATCCCCAGTGCAGCATTTAACAAGTCTCTGCCATTAAATGATTGTGTTCTCATACTGTCACAGCCTTGTGATGCTGAGATCCAGGCTAATGACTCAGGGACATGGGCTTGAATACCACCATGGAAGATGGTTAGATTGGAGTTCCACATATCTGGAGTTTGAGAAATGCGAGTCAAACAGCTCACCAATAAAAACCTTGGCTTCTAGTTCAAAAGCAAAGTCATAGAAAACCTAGCCCAAAAGCAGGGGTCTGGAGTCACATGTAGGCCAGACCAGATAAGAATGGCAGTTTCATTCTCAAAAGGACATTAATGAACCTGATGGGTTTTTCAAAGAATTGATTCACAGCTATCATTAAACTTTAGGTGAATTGGCCATGCTAAATTGCCTGTAGTGTTAGGTGAAGGGGTAAATGTAGGGGAATGGGTCTGGGTGGGTTGCTCTTCGGCGGGTCAGTGTGGACTTGTTGGGCCGAAGGGCCTGCGTCCACACTATAAGTAATCAAATCTAGTCTAATCTAATCTTCCTTCCAAATTTTATGGAGTTCAAATTCCACCATCTGTTGTGGCAGGATTAAAACCCAAGGTCCCCAAAATGTTACCTGGGTCTCTGGATTAACAGTTGAGCAATAATGCCACTAGGCCGTTGCAAGTCCTGAGCTGGCCTCAGTTAAATTCACAACAATTGGATCAGATTGTGATTTCCTTTTCTCCTGGGACTTCCTCAGTGAGTATCTCATTCACTCACTCACCCAGCCTCCCTCACTCACTCATACCGCGATAGTCATAGAGGGATATATATAGCACAGAAAGAGACCCTTTTGTCCAACTCATCCATGCCGACCTGACAGCCTATATAAATCTAGTCCCATTTGCGAGCATTTGGCCTATATCCATCTAAATCCTTCTATTCATATACACATCCAGATGCCTTTTAAATGCTATAATTGTACCAGCCTCCACCACTTCCTCTGGCAGCTCATTTCATACACGCACCATCCTCTGCTTGAAAATGTTGCCCCTTAGGTCTCTTTTATATCTTTTCCCTCTCACCCTAAACTTATGCCCTCTAGTTCTGGACTCCCCCACCCTGGGAAAAGAACTTGGTTATTTACCCTATCCATGCCCCTCATGATTTTATGAACCTCGATAAGGTCACTTCTCAGCTTCCGATGCTCCAGGGAAAACAGCCCCAGCCTATTCAGCCCCTCCCTGTGGATCAAACCCTCCAAACCTGGCAACATCTTCATCAATGTTTTCTGAACCCTTTCAAGTTTCACAACACTCTTCCGATAGCAGGGAGACCAGAATTGCACACAATATTCCAAACCTGGCCAAATCAATGCCCTGTATAGCCACAACATGACCTCCCAACTCTTCATTTCCTGAAGAAGGGCTAATGCCCGAAACGTCGATTCTCCTGTTCCCTGGATGCTGCCTGACCTGCTGCGCTTTTCCAGCAACACATTTCCATCTCCCAACTCTTATACTTACCTTGCATTGACCAAGAAAGGTAAGTGTACCAAATGCCACCTTCATCAGCCTATCGACCTGTGTTTCCACTTTCAAGGAGCTATGAACCTGCACTCCAAGGTCTCTTTGTTCCACAACACTCTCCAAGATCTTACCATTAAATATACCAATCACTTACTCACTCACTTACTCATTCACTCACTCACCATCCCTCACTCATCCACCCCAGGCTCCCTCAATTACTCCCCCTCTCCACTAAACTCACTCACTAACATCCCCCTTCTCTTCCTCACTAACTCACTTCATCCCTCACTCCCTGCCTCCATCCGTCTCTGAGCCAGCCAGCTGCCCCCCCCACCATTGCTGCTCCTTGTCTCTCCCTGACTGACACACTGCTGTCACCTCTTCAAAGCCTTCAAGTTAGACATACATAGATTGTGAACAAAGATCTTTTGTGCCAGATAGACGCCTGGGCATGTCATACATCAGTTTTCACAGTGGAATTCACCAGCAGCATACCAGAACTTCAGGAGAGTCGGGGCAGAGGTCAGTGTAATGGCCATCAATGAAGAGAAGGTGCTGGGAAAGCTGAAAGGTCTGAACGTGGATAAATACCTTGGACCAGATGGGACCAGATACATCGCAGGGTTCTGAAGGAGATAGCTGAGGAGATTGTAGAGGCATTGGTGGTGAATCACTAGAGTTATTTAGGGTTCCAGAGGATGGGATAATGATTAATGCAACACCTTTGTTAAGGAAGGGGGGTTGGGTATGGGGGTGGGGGGTTGGGGAAGAGGAAGGAAATGATAGGCTGGTTAGCCTGACCTCAGTCATATGGAAGGTTTCAGAGTTCATTATTAAGGATGAGTTTGAGGAATACTTGTTAAGTGCATGGTCAAACAGGGCTGAGTCAGCACGGCCTCCTCTACTGGAGATCAGACCTGACCAATCTATCAGAATTCTTTGCCGATCTAATGAGAAAATTAGTCAAAGGTGAGTCAGTGGATGTGATCTATTTAGATTTCCAGAAGACCTTTGATAAAGTGTTGCATGGGTAGCTGCTCAATAACATAACAGCCCATGATATTAGGGACGTGGTACTGGTATGGACAGAGGGATGACTGACTGGCAGAAGTGAAGGATAAAGGGGTCTTTTTCAGGATGGCAGCTGGTGACTAGTGGAGTTCCGCAGGGGTCTGTGCTGGGACCACAACAATTCATATTGTATATTAGCAATCTGGACAAAGGAACTGAGGGCATTGTTGCTAAGTTTGCAGATCACACGAAGATAAGTCAAAGGACAGGTAGTGTTGAGGAAACAGGAAGGCTGCAGAAGGTTTAGGACAGGCTAACAGAGTAGGCAAAGGAGTGACAGATGGAAGATGTGAAAATGTGAGGTTGTACCTCACAAATGTGGAAAGAATAGAGGGGTAGACTATTTTCTAAATGGTGAAAGGCTTCATAAATCTGAAGCACAAAGGGATTTAGGAGCCATAGTTGAGGGTTCTCTTAAGGTTTTCATGCTGGTTCAGTTGGCAGTTAGGAAGTCAAATGTTAGCATTTATTTTGAGGGGACTAGAATGCAAGAGCAGAGATGTACTACTGAGGCTGTATAAGGCTTTGGTCAGACCATATTTGGAATATTGTGATCAGTTTTGGGCCCTGTGTCTAAGGAAGGATGTGCTGACATTGGAGGGAGTCTAGAGGAGGTTTATGAGAATGATCTCGGGGATGAAGTCTTCGAAAGATGAGGGGGAGATCCCACTGAATCTTATAGAATACTGGGAGACCTGGATAGAGTTGATGTGGAGTAGATATTTCCACTCGTAGGAGAAACATGAACCTTACGGCACAGCCTCAGAGTGAAGAGGCGAGAACTGAGAAATTATTTTAGCCAGAGGATGTGGAATCTATGGAACTCATTGCTGCAGAGGCATGGATAGATGCGCCTGTGATAGATAGATTGGTAAGGATGGGCGAGGATGGGGTTGCATAGTTTTTTCATTGTTTTTGATTCTCTTGCCAACTGGTGCAGACCCTATGCAGAAGCTACATCCTTTCGTCAGAAGTCACACGACACCAAGTTACAGTCCAACAGGTTTATGTGAAACCACAAGATTTTAGAGCACCGCCCCTTCATCAGGTGAAGTAAGAGAGAAGAACACACAGGCACAGAATTCATAGCTAGAGAGAGATCAAGGACAGAGAGATCAAAAGATCGTACAAATGGTGTGAGTGAAGTGTCAAAAAGTGAGTTTTTGCAGGTGACCAGGAGGGTTACTCACACTGCCTTGGTCACCTGCAGAGACTTATTATTCAACACTCCACTCACATCAGTTGCACGATCCTTTGATCTCTCTGCCCTTGCACTCTGCCTTTGAATTCCGTGCCTGCGTGCTCTTCTCTCCCACTTCACCTGAGGAAGGGGCAATGCTCCGAAACCTTGTGATTTCACAAAAACCTGCTGGGCTATAACCTGGTGTCATGTGACTTCTGACCTTGGCCATGCCAGTCCAACACCAGCACCTCCACATCATGGCTACATCCTTTAGGATTCAAACCAGCTCAATCAATAGTTGTGCTGCTAAGTCAGTCTTGGTGATGGGCATTGACATGTTGGACCTAAAGTATATTCTGTGCCCTAAATTAAAAATCACAACACCAGGTTATAGTCCAACAGGTGTATTTGGAAGCACTAACTTTTGGAGCGCTGCTGCTTCATTAGGTAGTTGTGGAGTACACAATTATAAGACACAGAATTTATAGCAAAAGTTTAAAGTGTGATGTAACTGAAATTATACATTGAAAAAGTACATTGTTAAGTCTCTCATCTGTTAGAATGACCATGTTAGTTTCATTTCTTTCACAAGTAAATCACAAACCTTTTTTTAAAAGTTACATTCTCAAGTGAACTTTAATAACTGGTATCGACCCAGATTATGTATTGACGGTGTTAGCCCCCTGTGTGCTGCTGTCTGTGCCATAATGTTTCGACTGATTCTAATCCAAAAAATGAATTAACAGAATTTTACATGGATTCATGCAGTTTTTGAGCAAAGTACAATGTAACTCTGCAAGTACAAATTCACCCCACAAATGTATATGTGTATGTGTGCATGTGGGCTTCTGTGCGTGTGTCTGTGTATGTGTGTGTGTGTGTGTGCGTGTGCGTCTGTGTGTGTGTGTGTGTGCATGCGTGTGTGCCTGTGTTTGTGTGTGTGCATGTGTTTAGGAGTGCCTGTGTGTGTGTGTTTAGGAGTGCCTGTGTGCGTCTGTGTATGTGTGTGTGTGTGTGTGCGTGTGCGTCTGTGTGTGTGTGTGTGTGCATGCGTGTGTGCCTGTGTTTGTGTGTGTGCATGTGTTTAGGAGTGCCTGTGTGTGTGTGTTTAGGAGTGCCTGTGTGCGTCTGTGCGTGTGTGGGAGTGTGTGTAGGAGGTTCTGTGTGTGTGTATAGTGCAATGGGGTCACCTGTAATGTGACATGAACCCAAGGTCTCGGTTGAGGCCCTCCCTATGGGTACCAAACTTAGCTATCAGCCTCTGCTCGGCCACTTTTCTCTGCTGCCTGTCCCGAAGTCTGCCTTGGAGGATGGTCACCCGAAGGTCCGAGGTTGAATGTCCCGGACCACTGAAGTGTTCTCCAACTGGGAGATAACACTCTCCAAGTCATTTTGTGCCCTTGCTACCATGAGTCATTCTGCTAGTTGACACATTTTTGTACTAACATGTGTGTGTGTAGGTGTTAGTTATCAGTGCAACAATGTTAATCAACCAAGAATTGGCAAAAAAGTAAAGGTCAATGTATTGGTATCAGATTTTCCAACATCATGCTGTGATTTAGCAAACATTGTGGCGTCAGGCAAGTGGCCAGAGGCTTTTAGGCCTTCACTAATTTTAGCTTCGCCCTTGACGAGGAAGACATATGAGATGTGACTGTTTCAGCATCCACAGTTATGTTACGGAGATTGCACTCTGCAAAGTTACAGATAGCATAAATTGATCAAAAACGGCCAATCTGCAAAGGAAAATTGAGAAAGTGAGGATTGAAGATGAAGAGAATGTTGGGTTTATGCAGTGAAACCTGAAATTTGGCTGCAGAAGGCTTGGGAGTGTAGCTGCTGAGAGGCCGGTCACTGTCTCCAGAAAGCAGGACAATGAAGAGATTGGTTAGTGACTGAAAGGTAAAGTCACTGTCATCTTACCAAACTACAACCCTGCTATCCCATTAGAGAGAGGTCAGAGGTCATACAAAGCACCAGGTTATAGTCCAGCAGACTTATTTGAAATCACAAACTCTCGGAGTGCTGCACATTCTTCAGGTGAAGCAAGAGAGAGAAGCACACAGGCACAGAATTTATAATCGGAGAGATCTAAGATCATACAAACAATATTGAATAATAGGTCTCTGCAGGTGATCAAGTGTATCAGAGGGTATGAGTAAAGTGTCAACAGCTGAATAATAAGCGAAAGGATGACCTATAATCCGATTAAGTGAGGCAGAGAGAAAATTTGCAAAAAATGAAAACTAAGGTGGTGTTGGAGACAAACCAAATGACTTGAATAACATGATAGGTATAAGAGTTTCATGCCAAGGGTTTGACCAAAGTAGCAAGTAATCCAAAACTGTACAAACTAATTAAGGTAGAGAGATCATAGCAATTTATCAAGGTGATGGTGAGGACAATGAGGAAGATTTTACAAATACAAAACAGTGTGGTGGGGTCACATGTAGTGAGACATGACCCCAAGATCAGGGTTGAGGCCATCTTCATTGGTTTGGAACTTGGCTATCAGTTTCTGCTTGTGATTCTGCGTTGTTGTCTATTTTGAAAGCCACCTTGGAGGACTCTTATCTGAAGATCAGAGGCCGAATATCCCTGATCACTGAAGTGTTCTCTGACTGCGAGGGAATATCGCTGTCTGGCAATTGTTGCGCAGTGTCCATTCGTCTGTTATCATAGTGTCTACGTAGTCTTGCTGATATACCATGTTTTGTAATTAGCTCCCTGCCTTAATTAATTGGATTATACATCATCTGTTCACGTGCTATTCAGTTACTGACACTTTATTCACATAATCTGACACTCTTGATCACCTGCAGAGATCAATTATTTGTCCACTCCAGCACCTCCGCACCATTAGAGAGTAAGCAAGGAATATTGTTTTAATGTGAGTGTCAGGGGCCTCAGGCAATTGGAGAGGTTAAAAAGGAAATTCCTTCAGTGTTAACCTCAGCCAATATTGGGAAATATACCCACACTGTTAGGAACACTCTGCATCATAAACTATCTATACAGCCAACTGAACTAAACCCTCAGGTTTAGTGCTGCATTTAGGAAAATGGTGGAGGGAAGGGGGAATGATTTTTTTCAAGAAGACATTAGATCCAGATCTTAGGACAGAAGTGATCAAAAGTACTGGGAGACAGCAAGAACACAATAATATGTTGGATGATCAGCCATGATCATATTGAAGGCTCATAGGGCCAAATAGCCTATTCCAAGTCCTTCTCCCTTTTTTCCCTGTGTTTCTGTTAGCGATTAACCATTTCTGGAATCATGAATTGACTATAGCACAGAAAGAAGCCATTCAATCTGTCATATCAATGAAGCTCTTTGAAAGAGCAACTCAGCTAGTCCCACACCCTGGCATGTTCTCTGTAGGCCTGAAAATGATTTTTCAATAATGACCTTAAATTGGTGTCCCTGAGATTTCAACCTTTCTGCTAATGGGAACAGCTACTGATTACCCATTCCGTGCAGACACCTCCCAGGTTTAAACATCAAGATCAAACTCTCCCTCTCAAACAGCTGTAATGAGACTTCCATCAAACCATCATCACAACTCATCCCTAAAACCCTTCTCAGAAATATTTTCTGCACTGTTTTACATGCCTTATTAGTTGATATACTGACTGATTTATTGTCACGTGTACCTAAGTACAGTGAAAAGCTTTGTTTATGAGCAGTACGGGCAGATCATAGTAAGCAAGGATGTACAGATCAGAAAAGCTTAGCTGGAAGATTTATACAGGTGACATTACACAGAGCATACAGGAGAGATCAACATTAGCAAGACCAGCATTATTTGAGGCTGGAGAGTCTATGCAATAGTCTAACAATGGCAGGGAAGAAGTTGTTCCTGAATTTGCTGGTGCGTGTTCAAGCTTCTGTATTTTCTGCCTGATGGAAGAGGTTGAAGGAGAGCATTATTGGGGTGGGAGGTGACTTTGATGATGTTGGCAGCCTTTCCACGACAATGAGCCATGGAGTCGAGGTTGACCCTGTATCTTACGAAGGTTCACCATAACTTCCTTCCATTGTGTTACGCAGCTCCAGCAGCAAAGAGACATAGAGTCATAGAGATGTACAGCATGGAAACAGACCCTTCGGGCCTTCCCGTCCATGCCGACCAGATATCCCAACCCAATCTAGTCCCATTTGCCAGCACCCGGCCCATATCCCTCCAAACCCTTCCTATTCATATACCCATCCAGATACCTTTTAAATGTTGCAATTGTACCAGCCTCCACCACATCCTCTGCCAGCTCATTCCATACACGCACCACCCTCTGTGTGAAAAAGTTGCCCCTTAGGTCTCTTTTATATATTTCCCCTCTCACCTGAAACCTATACACTATAGTTCTGGACTCCCCCACCCCAGGGAAAAGACCAATTCTATTTATCCTATCCATGGCCCTCGTGATTTTATGAACCTCTATAAGGTCACCCCTCAGCGTCTGATGCTCCAGGGAAAACAGCCGCAATCTGTTCAATCTCTCCCTATAGCTCAAACCTCCAACCCTGGCAACACGACATCTTTCCGATAGGAAGGAGACCAGAACAGCATGCAATATTCCAAATGTGGTCCAACCAATGTCCCGTACAGCCGCAACATGACCTCCCAACTCCTGTACTCAATACTCTGACCGATAAAGGAAAGCATACCAAATGCCTTCTTCACTATCCTATCTACCTGCAACTCCACCTACACCTCCAATTTTGGTGACATCTGCAAACTTACTAACTGTACCTTTTATGCTCACATCCAAACCATTTATATAAATGATGAAAAGGAGTGGACCCAGCACCAATCCTTGTGGCACTCCACTGGTCACAGGCCTCCAGTCTGAAAAATGACCCTCCACCATGACCCTCTGTCTTCTACCTTTGAGCCAGTTCTGTATCCATGAGATATAACCTTGCTAACCATCCTACATGGGGAACCTTGTTGAATGCCTTACTGAATTCCATATAAATATGTCTAATGCTCTGCCCTCATCAATCCTCTTTGTTACATCTTCAAAAAACTCAATCAAGTTTGTGAGACATGATTTCCCACGCACAAAGCCATGTTGACTATCCCTAATCAATCCTTGTTTTTCCAAATGCATGTACATCCTGTCCCTCAGGATTCCCTCCAACAACTTTCCCACCACCGACGTCAGGCTCACTGGTCTATAGTTTCCGGGCTTGTCCTTATCACCTTTCTTAAACAGTGGCACCACATTAGCCAACCTCCAGTGTTCCAGCACCTCAATTGTGCAATAATCAATGATACAAATATCTCAACAAGAGGCCCAGCAATCACTTCCCTAGCTTCCCACAGAGTTCTAGGGTACGCCTGATCAGGTCCTGGGGATTTATCCAAGTTTATGCATTTCAAGACTTCCAGCACTTCCCCCTCTGTAATATGGACATTTTTCAAGATGTCACCATCTATTTCCCTACAATCTATATCTTCCATGTTCTTTTCCACAGTAAATACTGATGCAAAATACTCCCCCATCTCCTGCGGTTCCAAGTAAAGGTCACCTTGCTGATCTTTGAGGGGCCCTTTTGTCCTTAATGTATTGTAAAAACCCTTTGGATTCTCCTTAACTCTATTTACCAAAGCTATCTCATGTCCTCTTTTAGCCCTCCTGGTTTCCCTCTTAAGTATATTCCTACTGCCTTTTCTACTCTTCTAAGGATTCACTTGATCTTTGGCTTTGATATTTGAGTCATCATTGTCTACAGGCTGAGTACCAGGGGACTGGAGGATTGCAAATGTTGTGCCCTTGTTTAAGAAGGGCAGCAGAGATGACCCAGGTAATTATAGACCAGTAAGTCTTACTTCTGTTGTCGGAAAGGTTTTGGAAAGGATTATAAGAAATAAGATTTATAATCATCGAGCAAGCAACAATTTGACTTCAGATAGTCAACATGGTTGCATCAAGGGCAGGTCGTGTCTCACAAACCTCATTGAGTTTTTTGAGAAGGTGACCAAGCATGTAGATAAGGGTAGGGCAGTTGACGTGGTATACATGGACTTCAGTAAAGCCTTTGATAAGGTTCCACATGGTAGGCTGATGGAGAAAATGCAGACGTATGGAATTGAGGGTGATTTAGCAGTTTGGATTAGAAACTGGCTTTCTGAAAGAAGGCAGCGAGTGGTGGTTGATGGAAAATATTCAGTCTGGATTCCAGTTACTAGTGTGCCACAAGGATCTGTTTTGGGACCACTGCTGTTTGTCAATTTTATAAATTACTCAGACGCAGGCACAGGTGGACGGATTAGTAAATTTGCAGATATCACTAATGCCGGTGGAGTAGTGGACAGTTTGGGAGAATGTTACAGGCTGCAGGGGGACTTGGATAAACTGCAGAATCGGGCTGAGAGGTGGGAAATGGAGTTCAATGCAGCTAAATGTGAAGTGATTCACTTTGGGAAGAATAACAGGAAGGCAGAGTACTGGGTCAGTGGAAAGATTCTTGGTAATGTGGATGTGCAGAGTGATCTTGGAGTCCATGTGCATAGATCCCTGAAAGTTGCCTCTCAGGTAGATAGTGCTGTTAAGAAGGCATACGGTGAGTTTGGTTTCATTGGTAGAGGGATTGAGTTCCGGAACTGCAAGAACATGTGGCAACTATACAAAATGCTGGCCATACTTGGACTATTGTGTACAGTTCTGGTCGCCCCATTACAGGAAGGATTTGGAAGCATTGGAAAAGGTCCAGAGGAGATTTACCAGGATGTTGCCTGGTCTGGAGGGAAGGTCTTAGGAGGAAAGGCTGAGAGACTTGGGTCTGTTCTCAATGGAAAGAAGAAGGCTTAAGGGGGGATTTGACAGAGACATACAAGATGATCAGAGGATTGGATAGGGTAGTCAGAGAAAGACTTTTTCCTAGGATGATGACGTCAGCTTGTAAGAGAGGGCATAACTACAAATTGAGGGGTGATAGATTAAAGACAGATGTCAGAGGCAGGTTCTTTACGCAGAGTGGTCAGGGCGGCCAGCAGTTTATTTTAGATTAATTTATGTACAGCGCATCATCCGCCGTCACTTCCGCCACCTCCAAACAGACCCCAGCACCAAGGATATATTTCCCTCCCCTCCTCTATCAGCTTTCCGTAGAGACCACTCCCTCCGCGACTCCCTTGTCAGATCCACACCCCCCACCGACCCAATCTCCACTCCCGGCACCTTCCCTTGCAACCGCAGGAGGTGCAACACTTGCGCCCACACCTCCCCCCTCACTTCTCTCCAAGGCCCCAAAGGAAACTTCCATATCCGCCACAGATTCACCTGCACCTCCACCCACATCATCTACTGCATCCGCTGCAGCCGGTGTGGCCTCCTCTATATTGGGGAAACAGGCCGCCTACTTGCAGAGCGATTCAGAGAGCACCTCTGGGCCACCCGGACGAACCAACCCAACCAACCTGTGGCACAGCATTTCAACTCCCCCCCCCACTCCACCGAGGTCTCCGCCTCCATCCTACTCCGGCCTATCACCCTCACCTTGACCTCTTTCCACCTATCACATTTCCAACGCCCCTCCTCCAAGTCCCTCCTCCCTACCTTTTATCTTCTCCTGCTGAACACTCTCTGCTCATTCCTGAAGAAGGGCCTGTGCCCGAAACGTCGAATCTCCTGTTCCCGGGATGCTGCCTGACCTGCTGTGCTGTTCCAGCAATAAAGTTTCAAGATTAATTTATCACCTACCATGGTGAGATTTGAACCCATTCCCTCACACCTTGATTTGGGGTATCTGAATTACCAGAGCAGTGACACTACCTCTCTACCCCCAGCTCCACTTATATATGGGGGCTAAGGGAAATATTGTATTAATTCTGGATCACAGTTTAGATATGATTCTTAGTTACCACTGATGTTAAAAATATGTTTGATTCATAATTACCACAGTATTTTTGAGTTCATTAAAGAACTCATGCTTGGTCATTATTTGTTTTGTTTGTGATAGTCGTACAAAAACAGAATTGGCTGTTTTGTTGATTGATTGAACCTTGAATGAACTCTTGGTGCAGTGGTAACCCCAGTAGAATATGATTATTAACGCACTCCTCCCCCCATAGTTCTCACAACATTTCACCCTTTCAATAACAGCTCTTGTAGGAGAAGGTGAGGACTACAGACGCTGGAGATCAGAGTCAAGAGTGGTGCTGCATAAGCACAGCAGGTCAGGCAGCATCCAAGAAGCAGGAGAATCGATGTTTCAAGCATGAGCCCTTCAGCTCTTATGCCATTTCCCGTAGCTCTGTCTCTGTCACCTCTGGAACAGAAGCTCCAGGTTTTAATTCCACTTGTTAGGTGCCACAATATGGTCAAACAGATTGACTATCAGCCTGGAATTCCTCTCAACCTGCCTACGGAGGCAGTAAGAGGGATTGACTTGGCACGACTTCCCTCAGTCTAAAGGGTCTGGTTTCAGACCAGTGACGTCTTTCAGGAATGAGGTGGAGGTGCCGGTGTTGGACTGGGGTGGACAAAGTTAAAAATCACACAACACCAAGTTATAGTCCAACAGGTTTATTTGTAGGTACTAGCTTTCGGAGCGCTGCCCCTTCATCAGGTGGCTCATGGAGTTTGCATGACAGTGTAATCTTTTGCTTTAAATTTTGTCTCTTATGGTCCTGCTCCACTACTACCTGATGAAGGAGCAGCGCTCTGAAAGCTGGTGCTTCCAAATAAACCTGTTGGATTATAACCTGGTGTTGTGTGATTTTTAATGTGTTTCAGGAAGACTAGCTATAGAAACAGCCAGATGCACATGCTTTGCTTCATGCACCACTGGATTTAAGAAAGTACCAACGTCTCATAACAGGATCCCAAATTCATCAAGATTTCACTGCAACCAACTCATCACTTCCAGAATTATCTATTAATTAATGGAATGAAACACTTGAATTTTGATTTTTGCTTGTGTTTATTTCGATAAACTGTGACAAAACTTTTTGTTTTATTTAGCTGTCTTAACAGTGCAAAGCTAGATATTGCAAGTGTTCCATGCTCTTATATTTAAGGACATTTAAATGGTCATTGAATAGACACATGAATGATAATGGAATAGTGTAAGTTAGTTGGGCTTTAGATTGGTTTCACGGGTCGGTGCAACATCGAGGGCCGAAGGACCTGTACTGCAATATAATGTTCTATGTTCTTTTTCAAAGCGAGAGGGTCCCATCAACACGATGTCCTCTTCCTTATCAGAAGCAAAAGTAGGAGTAATATTTGATCCATTTACCTTTGCAGTTTTCGACCCAGCTGTTCCTGCAAAACGAAAGCATCAGAGACATGACGTCAGTCAGCAACACGTACCCCTGTTATAAATCTTTTAGTGGGATTACCTTTTCCTGCTCCTCAAAGTTTACTCTCCTCCTCTCCTGAAAGTCCTGACTCTTTCTGAAAGTGAAGCAACTCATACAGAGCGCACTCAGCAATCATTGCCCATGCATGTGCCTTTTTTTCAATTTATTTTCAGGATGCAAGCGTCCCTGGTTAGGCCAGTGTGTATTGCCCAGAGGGCAGTTAAGAGTCAACCACATTGCTGCAGGTCTGGAGTCACATGTAGGCCAGACCGAGTAAGGATGGCAGAGTTTCTTAATTAATCAGATGGGTTTTTCCACAACAATTGGCAATGGATTCATGATCATCATTAGATCCCTAATTCCAGATTCTTCATCAGCCATGGTGGGATTTGAACCCAGGTCCCCAGAACATTAGCTGATTTTCTGGATTAATAGTCTAACAATAATACTACTGGGCCATCACCTCTTACTCTGTCTAAGAATGATTTCAAAATTCCACTGTATTAAACAACACCTGGCTGTCCAACGAACTTTCTTCTAGAATTCAGAGTCTGTCCGTACTTCTAACTATTTAACTATACATTGATGTGATAAAAAAATGGATAAATAGAGTCTTGGATTTTCTAACAGTATAGAAAGAGACTATTTGGTCCCTTGTGTGCTTGCCAGTTCTCTGTTAGAGCAATTCAAGTTGTTTCACTCCCCTTCCTTTTTCCATGTAATTCTGATGCAAAAAAGTTGTCCAATTTAATCTAGGCTCCTGCCCTTTCACCAGAGCCCAATATATTGTTCCTTTTCCTTTGTGAAGTTTAATGGGGTCTCTACAACAAATCCCTCTCTATAAATACAAGAATGACCACATCCATTGCAACAAAAATCTCTAGTGCACGCTCTCTAACAATCATTATAGTTCTCTCTCTGACAGTAATGCCTAATAGGATCTCGACACTTGACCAACATGTGGAGATGTGGTCATCACAGACCCCACTTGCTTCAAACGATGGGCCGAGTCTTGTAACCATCCCCAGGAGATGGACTGAGATTGAGGACCAGGATGAAAGCTGAGGGATGGTTCATTGCACTGTCACAGCAGCTCTGTCAAAGAGTACTTGTAATAACAGAAACCAGTCACTGAACAGAATCCAGTCATGGTGTGGGAATGAAAATATTTCAACATGTTTTCACCTCCTTCAGTAGCAGCCTCTTTCCCATGTTCCCTAACGCAGTGAGGAAATAGTTCTGCAGCCAAAAGAGAAAATGCTGGAAAATCTCAGCAGGTCTGGCAGCATCTGTAAGGAGAGAAAAGAGCTGACGTTTCGAGTCTAATTGACCCTTTGTCAAAGGATCAGTTAGACTCGAAACGTCAGCTCTTTTCTCTCCTTACACATGCTGCCAGACCTGCTGAGATTTTCCAGCATTTTCTCTTTTGGTTTCAGATTCCCAGCATCTGCAGTAATTTGCTTTTATTTAAATAGTTCTGCATCATTCAGCATTGCTTTTCCTGCAGGAATTTGTCCTCACATTGGCCACAGCCTCATAGAATGGGCTGTCACATGGTCCTCATGGCCATCAGATTCAACTTTCTCACCTGATAATTGAGCCGCAATTGGCCAGTTGCCTGCGACTGAATGGTCACAGCTGGTGACTGGGGAGTGTCCTGGACATGAACATTCCATAACACACACACCTCATTGCAACAAGATTTGTAATTCACAATCTCTCATTTTAGCTTTGTCTGCCACACACTCACCTCACTGTAACACAATTTATAAAACACACACTTGTTGTAGTATTGTAGAAAATACATACACTCCAATGTAACACACTCTTTAACACATCTCTCAGTGTAACATAATAGAATACACCCCTTACTGGAGCACTCTATAACACATCCACACGACAACACCTTTATTGGTCAGAGCATTGAGTTGGGAGATCATGTTGTGGTTGTACAGGACATTAGTTAGGCCACTGTTGGAATATTGCAAGCAATTCTGGTCTCCTTCCTATTGGAAGGATGCTGTAAAACTTGAAAGGGTTCAGAAAAGATTTACAAGGAAGTTGCCGGGTTGGATTGTTTGGGCTATAGGGAGAGGCGGAATAAGGTGAGGCTGTTTTCCCTGGAGCATCGAAGGCTGAGGGGTGACCTCATAGGCGTTTATAAAATCACGAGGGACATGGATAGGGTAAATCGACAAAATATTTTCCCTGGGGTGGGGGAGTCCAGAACTAGAGGGCATAGAGTCATAGAATCATACAGATGTACAGCATGGAAACAGACCCTTCGGTCCAACCCGTCCATGCCGACCAGATATCCCAACCCAATCTAGTCCCACCTGCCAGCACCCGGCCCATATCCCTCCAAACCCTTCCTATTCATATACCCATTCAAATGCCTCTTAAATGTTGCAATTGTACCAGCCTCCACCACTTCCTCTGACAGCTCATTCCATACATGTACCACCCTCTGAGTGAAACGATTGTCCCTTAGGTCTCTTTTATATCTTTCCCCTCTCACCCTAAAGCTATGACATCTAGTTCTGGACTCTCCCACCCCAGGGAAAAGACTTTGTCTATTTATCCTGCCCCTCGATTTTATAAACCACTATAAGGTCACCCCTCAGCCTCCGATACTCCAGGGAAAATAGCCGCAGCCTGTTCAGTCTCAGCTTTGAATATTAATGCTTACCTGCTCGGGTGAGGGTCTTGCATACTGTAAAGTATTTATTAGCTGGCTTGGCATGCAAGCATTGGGATGATGTGGTGAGCAGGACGGAGTTTTAATTTAACTCATTGGTTTAGGGTGAGAGGGGAACGATATTAAAGGGACCTAAGGGGCAACGTTTTCACGCAGAGGGTGGTACGTGTATGGAATGAGCTGCCAGAGAAAGTGGTGGAGGCTCGTACAATTGCAATATTTAAAAGGCATTTAGATAGGTGTATGAATGGGAAGGGTTTAGAGGGATATGAACCATGTGCTGGCAAATATGATTAGATTAGGTTGGGATATCTGGTCGGCATGGACAAGTTGGACTGAAGGGTCTGTTTCCATGCTGTGCATCTCTCAGACTCTATAAATCTATAACATACCCCTCACTTTAACACACTTCATAACACACCCCTCACTCTAACACTCTCTATAACACACCCTCACTGTAACAGACACTTTGGCAGACCCTTACTATAACACACTAATACACACTCTTCAATGTAACACAATCTATAGCAGACACTCACTATAATACTTTATAACAGACCCTTCATTTTAACACATTCCATAACACACCCCTCACTGTAACACTCTCTATAACACACCGTCACTGTAACACTCTCTTACTGATTTGTGAAACTCTGTTTAAAATTGACTGTATTGTGTGTCCATTGTACCACCGAAGTACTTTTATTGAATGTAACCTCATACTTAAACCTAAATTGAGAGAAAAATATATCAAAAGTTGAACTTACCAGGCCTCCATTCCTTTTGAAGCCACTATTTTTGCAGCACACTCAATGTCAGGTTTCAAATTATTACTCAGTAGTTCTGTATGAAGAGAAGAAACGTGGTTTTGTATTAATTGGTTATGAGAAGGCGCTCAGGTGAAAAGTCCCAAGAGCACAGGGAAGTGGATGCTGTGGATGCTGGAAATCTAGAACAAGCACCAAAATTGCTGGAGAAACTCAGCAGGTCTGGCAGCATCTGTGGAGGGAGAAACCGAGTTAACGTTTTGAGTCCAGTCCGACTCTTCTTCAGAACAGAAAGGTGAAAAAGGAGCTCTAAAGAAGGGTCAGCCTCGAAATATTCATTTTGTTTCTCTCTACAGACACTACCGCACTCACTGAGTTTCTCCAGTATTCTTCTTGTTGCTTGTGGTGTTAAAGACTGAAGAGTTATCGATTCGGAATAACTTGTGACTGGTAGGGAGTGGGTATGTGTAATTAAAGGGGGATCAGCAGTGAAGGCAGGAGGCACAATTTCAATTTTCAGAAGTGGTAGTGCCTCACCATATCATTTAAATATCCCTAAAGAATTCATATGCAGTGAATCTGCCTTGATTCACCCCTTACAATGTAGTTTGACCTCTGTGGGGTAAAGCAAGACTGGCAAGCAACAATGGCTGACATAACTAACTAACCTGTTGTGACTGAGCTTCTTTCTGACACACATTGTTTGAAAGACTGAGGCTGGAAGATGCTTAGCAATTCCTACACTGTGAAATAGGTGGGGTTTTGCTGACAGGGTAGGATGGGACTTCTGCATGTGTGGGGTGGGGGTGGGGGGCATGTTGCAGAGATCTGAGTTTCAGTTCTCTACCTCAGAAAAGGGTGGAAGAGTCATGGCTATATATTAAAAATATCAGCGATTGAATAAATTGGAGGGTGGGAGGGAAGGACACTCATTATTATGCTGTTGCACAGGGAAGGATGAAAAATAGTTCCATTTCTTTTAAAATGACATAACATACTGCTCAGGAAAACCAAATCTCTTTTCACATGCAGGTACTTTCTCTGGGATACTGCCATTCTAGCTGGGGTAGGGGAATATGTCAGGGTTTTGAGACATCACAGTATTCGCCAAGCAGTATTGAGCTGAATGGCCAGTTAGTCTATCTATGTTTTGATGGCCAAATGGAGAATACTGGCCAGGACAAAGGCATGTTGATGGTCACATCTGATGTTATGCCATGTTTAATTTCTTTCCCCATTTAAGCCAATGTGGAAGAAACTAGGTGGCGTGTAAATGGCGTTGACTATTCATTATTACTTCATTATTGCTGGTGTTATGTTGCAATTACCAATAAGTAATTCTGTAATTCTGAGACTGACACTCAGCCAGTTCACATACCAGTACATCTGATCCCACAGCCGTTTTCTGAGTTTGGAGTTTTTCCATCATCACACCACCACTTGCTACTGATCTGAAAGATCCCATATTGTGATGCCCAGGCCTCTCCATTCCGTGTTTCATGACCGATTTCCATTGTGTTGTATTGACTCACGTGGTCGGCCAAGCACACCCCTAGAATGACGAAGGAGGCAAGAAACAGCATCATTCTATTTGCTTTCCAAATAACATGCTACATCTTCAGACTAACCTGAACGCTTTCATTTGGAGCAAGTGACAAATGCAAATGATTTACCTCACATTCTGGAGGACGGCTATAGCAAACTTTGCCTTTGCAGCAATCCTGGAGTGAATTTCCTGAATTTCTCACATTTAACCACTTACATGCGACTGATGGGGGTGGATGTTGGGGGAGGATAAACAAAAAAGAAGCTTTGCATTTATGTAGCAACCAGACATCAGAAAGAACTTTGCCCCCAGGGAAGTACTTTCTCTTGTGGGTGTGTTGGTTGTTGTAATGTAGGAAATGGGATGGCTAATCTGCACTCAGCAGTGCCCCACAAACAGCGATGTGAGAACGATCAGATTGGTTTTGTTGTGGTGTTGACTGAGGGGTAGATATGGGCCCAGGCACTGGGGATAGCTCGAGAGTGTGGTGCTAGAAAAGCACAGCAGGTCAGGCAGCATCCAAGGAGCCTGATGAAGGGCTTATGTCCAAAACGTTGATTCTCCTGCTCCTCGGATGCTGCCTGACCTGCTACGTTTTTCCAGCACCACACTCTCGACAGTGATCTTCAGCATCTGCAGTCCTCATTTTCTCCATTGGGGATAGCTCATCAGTCTTCTTTGAAATAGTATCCAAGGATCTTCTGCTCCACTTGAGGAGAAGGATGGGACCTTTGTGTAATGTCTCATCCAAAACACAGTACCTCTGGCAGTATAGAACTCTCTCTCTACTGCACCAGAGTGTCAGTCCTGGATTTGGTATCTGAGCCCTGAATTCAACCCAAAATCTTTCAAATTAGGTACAAGCATGCAGTGGAGAAACAGCTGACACGTATGAGAAAAAGAAATGAAAGAGGGAAATAGAAACTCAGGGCAAGACATTGGCATTCTCATCCACAGTCAACTGAAGGAAACCATTGTGGGAACTAGAGTAGAGTACAAGATGGGCCTTTATTTCGCAAATAAAAGCAGGAAGTGCAGGAGAAACTCAGCAGGTCTGACAGCATCTGTGGAGAGAGAAACAGAGTTAACATTTCAAATCTAATGTGACTTTTCGTCAGGACATTTTGCTAGTTTTTTCAAATTCCCTTGATGATGACAATTGTTGCAGAGACTTGGTTCATTTGTAAACTATTACCTTGATGGAGTGCCGTGTTGGAAATTCATTTTTATACTACGCCACAGCTAATGCAACCCTGCCCTTCTCCAAGGTAGTCAGAAACGCAAACAAAAAATATCAGAAATCTTCAGCAGGTCCTCCCCTAGTCTGCTGAATATCCACAGCATTTTCTGGTTATATTCCAGACTTGATAAACATAAGCAAACTCGCATCTGTTTCAGAAATGAAGTCGCTCTGTGCATTTCATTGCACCACTGTTCCTTAAAATTGCACACGTTCCACAAAGGCTTTAAGATTTATTTCCACAGATTTTGCCAATTGTTGGCGGTTATTGCATTTGTTTGATTTTAAATTTTACAGACAGAAGGTTTGACAGAAACTCTGACATACTTTTAAACTTGGTGAATTGTTCAGTAATTTGTGGAATGAGACATGCAGGGGTAAAAGTAAGGTAGTTAGACCAATCCTTTGTACATTACTCCTTAGTCGTCAGATGAAGTGTTGTGTCAGTTTCTGGCCACTACATCTAAGGAAGGGAACCAGAAGAGATTGCCAGCAACTATTTGTTATTTATGTGTCACATTTAATGCAATAAAACCTGTCATCTTTCAGTCATTCAGAGGCGAATATTGCAGAGAAAAGATCTGTTTTGCTAAAGCTTTGTGTCTTGCATTCATTGGGACAATTTGCAAGAACTTACAATGTAAAGAGGGAACAATGGTTATGCTGTGTGACATTGATCAGTTAGATGATATCTGACTGTTAACTGCCAAGCTTTGTTAAATTCAGGTAAAGAAGAAAAAGTGTGCTTGTGTCAGGTAATGAATACAATTGAGAAACACGAAGAATAGAGCAGGTTCGGAGGGGTGGTAGAGAATTCCTACCATGCAGAAAGCAGACATTCAGCCCATCAAGTCTACATCTGCACGGCAATTTAGCATGGTCAGTCCACCTAACCTACACAGTGTTGGACTGTGGGAGGAAAGCAGAGCTCCCAGCAGAAGCCAACACTGATATAAAGTGTTCATGCAAACTCCTTACAGACAAGTCACCTGAGGCTAGAATCGAACCCAGGTCCCTGGCACTGTTGCGCCAATTGCTGAGCCATCGTGCTGCTCACATTCTCCACTACAGAAGGCTGTAGGGGCCAGGGCACTGAATATATTCAAGTATTTCTATTTGTTTAAATGCAGCACTTATTCTGCCACAGTTGAGGCGGGTAGCACATGGTGAGGAAGCATATTGGAGGAGCAAAGTGGGACTATGAGTAAAGACTGGCAGCCAACATAAAGGGGAATCTTAAAGTAATCTGTAGGCATATCTATCGTAAGAGAATGACTAAAATAGGAATAGGGCTGATTAGTGAACAAAAAGGGGATTGTGTATGAAGAGACAGAGCATGGCTGAGGTACTAAATGAACACTTTGTATCAGACTTTAGCAAGGAGGTAGATGCTATCCAGGTCATGAGGACAGAGGAGGAAACTCTGTCATGAGAGGAGTTCAACATTGATAAGGAAGAAGTCTTGGGTAGACTGTTGGGTCTTAAAGTTCACCAGGGATTGATGAGATGCATCCAAGGATTTTGAATCAAGTGAGAGTGGACATTGCAGGGCAAAGACCACAATGCTTCAATATTGTTTAGACTCGGGGAGGTTCCAAATGGAGAATTGCAAACATGCTGATTTTGTTCAATAAAAGATATTGTGATGTTAAATCCACCCATTATAAACCAGTTAGTTTCACGTTCATGGTGGGGAAGCTTCTACAAACAATTACTCAAGATAGAGTTTGTCATCACATGGAAAGAGGTGGGCTAATTCAAATGGAAGAACAAAGACTTCCAGATGGGAAATCATATTGAGCTAATTTGTTGAAGGTTTCGGAAGAGGTAAAAGAAACAGTCAGTGAGGGTCGTGTTGATGATATGATGTGTTTGGGCTTCCTGGAGGTTTTTGATGCAGTGCCTTACAACAGATTTATGAGAAACATTATGCTCATGGAATAAAATGGTCAGTCATAATGTGAATAAACAACTGGCTGAATGATAAGACACAGAGAGTTGTGCCCACTAGATATCTTTCAGGGCTGGAAGAAGGTGTGTAATAGAACTCCCTAAGGGTCAGTATTGGGACCCTTGCTTTTCCTGTTTCAGGTTAATGATCCGGGTGGTCAGGGGAACAATTTAAAGTTTGCACATGATCAAATCTTGAAAACATTGTGAATGGTGAGGCGGGCAGTGGGGAATTTCAAAAGGACATTGATAAATGTGTGATGTGGGCAGATTGGTGACTGATGTGATTCTATGCAGAGAAGGCTGAGTTGATGCAGTTTGGTTGGAAGAGCATTGAAAGACAATATAAAATAGGGATTACAAATCGAAAGGGGCTGCATGAACCCACATCATTGAAGGAGGAAGTGAGGACTGCAGGTGTTGGAGATCAGAGTCAAGACTGTGGTGCTGGAAAAGCACAGCAGGTCAGGCAACATCCAAGGGCAAAAATCGATCCTGTTCCTTCTCCTTGGATGCTGCCTAACAGGTTGTGCTTTTCCAGCACCACACTTTCAATATCCTTGAAGGTGACAATGAAGTTCAGGCACAGAGACAGTTTAATGGAGCAGTCTGTTTCCTGGAGTTTATCAATGAGGTCATAGGGTACAAGAGCAAGGGAGTGATGTTGAACTTGTACAAGACACTTGTTAGACCTCAACTGGAGGATTATATCCAGCTTTAGGTGACACATTACAGGAACGATGGCAATACACTGGAGAGTGTGCCAAGGAGAACGACCAGAATTGTTCCCAGGGTTGAGCACATTCAGTTCAGAGGATCGATGGGAGTGGGTGGGATTATTCTGCTTGGAGAGGTGAAGACCTGATAAAAGTTTTAAAAATCATGAGAGGGCTGGATAGAGTACAGAGGGAGAAAGTGTTCTTGTTCATAACAGGATGAAGAATGACAGGTTTGAGGTGATTTTTGAAAGAGCCAAATGTGATGTGAGAAAAATGATTTTCACAAAGCGAGTGGCTCGAGTCTGGAATGCTCCTTCTGGGAAAGTGGCGGAGGCAGCTTCAACTGAGATACTCAAGGGTCATGATACTCATTTGAAGAACTGGTATAGCACGATGGGCAGAAAGACCTCCTTCTGCACCCTAACATTTCTGTGGGACTGTGGGATGTGCTGTTTCATACCATTTGTCAACTTTTAGCATGGTCAGCAATATTGGAGTGATAAAACCTCTCAAGCATTTTTACAACAGCATTATCAAATACAGCATTGGGGGAGATAATCAAAAGCTCCTACAAAGAGGTAGGTTTTTAAGGAAAAAAATGAGGGGGAGAGTGTGAGACGTTCAGAGGGTAGTGGAGGGTGGGAGGAGGGTGGTGGAGGAAGTGAATTCCAAGCCCAGGTCAATTTAGGGTCCAGGCATAGTGTGATGGGCAATGGGAATATATCGGAGGGTCATGGGTTAAGAGGAATTTACAGAGATAGGCACCAAGCCACAGAAGGATATGGAAACAGGGATGAAAATGAAGGCATTATGTAACAGGGAGCTGAAATAGGTCAGTGAGCATAGGCTGATAAAAGTTTTAAAAATCATGAGAGGGCTGGATAGAGTACAGAGGGAGAAAGTGTTCTTGTTCATAACAGGATGAAGAATGACAGGTCTGAGGTGATTTTTGAAAGAGCCAAATGTGATGTGAGAAAAATGATTTTTTACAAAGCGAGTGGCTCGAGTCTGGAATGCTCCTTCTGGGGAGTGGCTCGAGTCTGGAATGCTCCTTCTGGGGAGTGGCTCGAGTCTGGAATGCTCCTTCTGGGAAAGTGGCGGAGGCAGCTTCAACTGAGATACTCAAAGGTCATGATACTCATTTGAAGAACTGCTATAGCACGATGGGCAGAAAGACCTCCTTCTGCACCCTAACATTTCTGTGGTACTGTGGGATGTGCATTTTTATACCATTTGTCAACTTTTAGCATGGTCAGCAATATTGGCGTGATAAAACCTCTCAAGCATTTTTACAACAGCATTATCAAATACAGCATTGGGGGAGATAATCAAAAGCTCCTACAAAGAGGTAGGTTTTTAAGGAAAAAGTGAGGGGGAGAGTTTGCGATGTTCAGAATGTGAGGGGAGTGGGAGGAGGGTGGTGGGAGGGGTGGATTCCAAGCCCAGGTCAATTCAGGGTCCAGGCATAGTGTGAGGGGAAGTGGGAATATGTCAAAGGGTCATGAGGTCAGAGGAATTTACAGAGACAGGCACCAAGCCACAGAAGGATCTGGAAACAGGGATGAAAATCAAGGCATTTTGTAATAGGGAGCTGAAATAGGTCAGTGAGCATAGGGGTGATAGACAAATGGAATATGGTGTGAGTTAGAATGTGGACTGTGAACATGGAGGGTTTGGATGGCATCAAGTTCATAGAGAGGGTATAACATGGTAGGCCTAATGCATGAGGAAGGTCATCCCTGAAGGTAACCAGGGCAAAGATCATGATTTTACTCACAGATGAGCTGAGACAGTGACATAGGTGAACGATGCTAAGATAGGAATAAAAAGACATAGTGACAGCATGGATAACTGACTGGAAGCTGATGGTTAGGCCAAACGTTCTGTACCCTGCTAAACCTGCTCACAATTCCTGCATCATTCTCAACTCGTAAGTAGTTTCAACAGAGGAGAACAGGACATGATCTTGTTTGACATAATCCAACTAGATCTGGCACAAAGTTGCTGGAGACACTCAGCAGGACTGGCAGCATCTGTGGAAAGAAAACAGAGTTAACTTTCCGGATCCAGTGACTGTTCTTCAGAACACGGTTGTATGGTGTATCCATCCTGGTCTGAAGCCTTCAGGCTGAGGGAAGGGGAGAAAGGTTCAGTGTGTCAGAGATTAATGGTTTTAATGTGAATTTGAATGTTCCGGAATAGTTCCAAAGAGACAGAAACACAACTACTAGAAAAGTTGTGTTTCCTTCAGCCAAAGATGTTTCAGGTAAGAGGTGTTCAAAAGTATGAATAATTTGATTAAATAAATAAGGAGCAACTCCTTCCAGAACAGAGACCAGATACCAAGTGTGGCAGGTTTAAGTGAAATTAGTAATATAATGATTAGATTTCCTACAGTATGGAAACAGACCCTTCAGCCCAACAAGTCCACACCAACCCTCTGAAGACCCATTCCCATACCCTATAGTTACCCCTGACTAATGCATCTAACACTACGGGCAATTTAGCAAGACCAATTCACCTGACCTGCATATCTTTGGACTGTGGGAGGAAACAAGAGCCACCTGGAGGAAACCCACACAGACACGGGGAGAGTGTGCAAACTCCACACAGACAGTCACCGAGGCTGGAAACAAACTCAGGTCCCTGGCGCTGCGAGGCAGCAGTGCTAACCACTAGGCACCGTGCAGCCAGCATTCCTTGTTGTATTCAGTGAAGTGCTAGGGTTGGGAGCAGATCAATAACACTGGAACTGGTTAGAAAGGTGAAGGAGAAGATAGAGTAAGGGACATGAGCATAGTAAGATAAATAATCCAGAGATCCAGCAGCTGCACTATAGATTGAAGAGTCCCGTTCAATGCTGTACCTTTCTGTTATCTCACACAGTTGGGACTCCGTGGGAAGAGATCAAAGGGAAAGATCCTTTCATTCTCTCTCTCTGACTCCATGGGTCCCGAAGCTGGGCTAAGATCAATGTACTCAGTCTGGGTTAGTTAATCTATCCCCTGGCCCCCCTCATGTCACATGCAGCTGCTCACTAACTGACAGAAATACAAGGGAAACCCACAGCCAACATCTGCAACAGCACTCAGCGTTGTTTAAATAGAACAGAGAATCATTACTCACAGTCTGCCACGCTGTAGTGGGTGAATTTTGTCAGTACAGAATCCTTGATAGCTTTAACAACTTGACATCGTGAAAGGATTTCGGCACTGGAGACTGCAAGCAGGACACTGAGAACAATAAGGAGCTTCATTGTCGTGGCAGCAGATGTGTCTGGATCTGGCTGAAGTTGCACTTTTATACAGGATTGTGTCTGTGGTTATCAGTTCCTAATTAAACAGGAACCTTGGAAAAACATCAAGTGTAAACTGTGTTTCTGAGATTAGTATCAAGTTCCTGAATGGTAAGCAGTTGTTTAACAAACAATGTAAAAAAGCCAGGGGAGGAAGCAAACACCTTTCAGGCTGACTCCATTGATTTTAGTCCTGGAGTGGATGTATTGAGAGGGTAATAAACAATTAAGACAGTTAATATTGTCCAAGTTCCATTACACATAAGGTATTCTGCAAATGAGAATTCAGTGCGTTGACCAGAAAATCTCACTGCCAGGGCATAAATGCAGTGAGAGTATAAGGGTCGGAGATGAGGCAGTGGTTTAAATCATTGGGACAATAGTGAGAGTATAAGGGTCGGAGATGAGGCAGTGGTTTAAATCATTGGGACAATAGAATCAAGTTGTGCAACATTATTGAGTTAAAAATCACACAACACCAGGTTATAGTCAACAGGTTTAATTGGAAGCACACTAGCTTTCAGAGCAACGCTCCTTCATCAGGTGATTGTGGAGGGCTCGATCGTAACACAGAATTTATAGCAAAAATGAAAGCTAGTGTGCTTCCAATTAAACCTGTTGGACTATAACCTGGTGTTGTGTGATTTTTAACTTTGTACACCCCAGTCCAGCACCGGCATCTCCGAATCATGAACATTATTGAGAGTAGCAAGAGCCTGGCCTTCCACAGGGACTGTTCCTTCTGGGACACCTGGGTCCTTCTCTCCCAAAGCCTCTCACAGCCCCAGGGCACCATCTCCTGCAACCACAGAAGGTGTAACACCTGCCTGTTTGCCTCCTCCCTCCTCAGCATCCAAGGGCCCACACACACTTTCCATATGGCACTTTACGTGCACTTCACACAATTTAGTCTCCTGTATTCACTACTCACAGTGTGGTATTTCCTGCATTGGGAAAATGAAACATAGGCTGAGTGACCACTTTGCAGAACATCTACGTTCTCCCCTGCAAAAAATGACCCTGAGCTTCCGGTTTCCTGCCACATCAACACCCCACCCTGTTCCCTGGCCAGCATCTCTGTCTCAGGCTTGCTGCAGGGCTCCAGCAAAGCTCAGTCCAAGCTGGAAGAACAGCACCTCATTTTCAACTTGGGGACCCTACAACCTTTCAGACTCAGTATCGAGTTCAATGATGTTAGGGCTTGAGCTCTCCCATGTCCTTATCCCAATTCCACAACCAGGTGTTGTTATCACACAATCTACTACTATACACAACCTATTGTTAGCCACTAACAGTCCCCATTAATCGCTATATACCCTCCCAGCCAGATCAATATCTACTCCTTTGTCTGTCCAACTGCTCTTCTCTCCCTTTGGGTTCTAATACTGTTTACTTCTTGCCACCTACTCCCCAGTCCTACCTTTTGCATATAAACCAACATTTTCTAAGCCACCATCAGATCTGAGGAAGAGTCACACGACTTGAAAAGTTAACTCTGATTTCTCTCCAAAGATGCTGCCAGACCTGCTGAGCTTTTCCAGCAAATTCTGTTTTGGTTTCTGATTTCCAACATCCACAGTTCTTTCCGTTTTTATTTAGCCAAGCGTTATAGAGTCATGGAGTTATACAGGATGGAAACAGACCCTTCGGTCCAACCAGTCCATGCTGACCATAATCCCAAACTAAACTAGTCCCACCTGCCTGCTCCTGGCCCACATCTCACCAAACCTTTCCTCTTCATATATCTGTCCAAATGTCTTTTAAACATTGCAATTGCACCCACATCCACCACTTCCTCAGGAAGTTCATGTCTTTTTTAAATATCTCTCCTCTCACCTTATAAATGTGCTCCCTGTCTTGAAACTCCCTATCCTAGGGAAAAGGCAAGTATTAATAATTCTATTTATACCCCTCATTATTTTGTAAACTTCTATCAGGTCGTCTCCAAACCTCCTACACTCCAGTGCAAAAGCTTCCAGCCTATCCAGCTTTTCTTTATAACTCAAACCTTCCAGTCCTGGCAACAGCCTGGTAAATCTCTCCTGAACCCTCTCCAGCTTAATAACATCCTTCCTATGACTAGGCAAACAGAACTGGACACAGTGCTCCAGAATGGTCTTCTGAATGAGCATTATGACATATTAACGTTCCACTGCCTTATCCACATAACCATCCAAATTGCTGTTATTCAAATAATCATCCGATATCTTGTCAAATATCCTTGATTGATCCTGCCTTCCAGCAGGTAGCAGATCCCAACCCCAAAGTACTCACTTCCAGATATTTTCTAGTCAACCCGTTCAGAGATGACTTTACAAACTTCTGAAAGAGGAGACTTGACCCCGGGCCTAGGGATCAGGGTAGGGAACTCCAATCACATCACAGTAATTGATTAATTGATTGACTAATCGAGAAGTTCCTGTGGCCCCTTCAATTGAAATAAATATCATGAGTTTGTTGTTTTAAGACGGTTTGACTGTTGGAGTACAGCAGTTACCATATCCTTTGCCAGGAAAAATCCTTTTGGTTATTGCTATGCAAAGCAGGATGAGTGCTGACCCCTGAGGATGGACACGCAAGCCCCATCAGTACATGTCATGCAATGTTAATAAGCTTAAAATGTAGTATCAGCAATCAAAAGTGTACTGTGTTGCCACGTATTACTTAACTCTCTGACACTCAGATTTTTAGATATTAAATGTGACATTGCGTGTCACTGATCTCTGTGGTTTATAATCCAGTGATGACGAAGGGCCAACAGAAATGTTGAAATCAGGGTGGTGCATGAGTCAGAGTGGAGCTGATAAGGATTGGGTGCTGGGCTGCTGGTATGTTTGTTAACTCGAAAATAACAAGTAAAATTGCCACAGTCTTACCAGACCATTGGGCTGCTCTCTCATTGGAGATGGGGAGAGACAGGTGACTGGTGGTGGTTTAACCTGAGGATCACCGTGCCTTAGGCAAGGGGAGAGGTTAAGAAGGAGAGTCCTTTATTGTAATCCCTCAGACCAGTATGGGTATTGAACCCCATGCTGATAGCATCACTCTGCACCACAAGCCTGATGCCAGTCAACTGAACTAACCAACCCCAATCACCTAAAAAATGACATTTGAATGAAACCATTGGATTGCATGTACATGGGATTACATTGAATGTTTTATTTGCTATCAGGGTCACAGAAATAATAGAAATCCATACAATGTAGAAGCAGGCATTAAGTCTACTCATACCCACTGAAGACCATGCCACCCACACCCCCCACCCTATCCCTGTAACCCTGCATTTCCCACAGCCAATCCACCTAACTAGAATTCTTTGGACTGTGGAAGGAAATGGTAGCACCTGGAGGGAATCCACGCGGGTGCAGGGAGATTGTGCAAACCCTACGCAGACAGTCACCCAAGGCTGGAATTAAATCCGGTCCCTGGGGCTATGAGGCAGTGGTGCTAACCACTGAGCCACGGTGCCAGCCTACAGGTGGTTACAATCTTATCTCATGTTCTTGGGATAATGACGTTAGAAGCACATTAGGAGTTGCAAGGTCATTGAATGCCCTATAACAGTAACTACCTCAAAATTATTGAAGCATTTGTAAAATAAGCCAGTCGACTAAGCATATAATGAGAAATTACTAGAGAAACTCAGCAGGTCTTACAGCATCTGTGGAGAGAGAAATAAGATTAACATTTTCAGTTCAGTATGAGTCTTCTTTGGAACTAAAGCCAACTAGGAATGGGTAATAAATGCTATGTTAGCCAGTGACAGCCATATTCCAATGAATTAAATATAAGACCAAACACTTTATAACAATGTGAGGTCATGAAAGCTTCAAAATCACTGGGTGGGGGGGTGGGGAGGTTAACAAGATTGGACAGGGAGAAACTGTTCCCTCTTTTTTTATATTCATTCACAGGGTGTGGGCATCTCGGGCTAGGCCAGCATTTATTGTCCAGAGGGCAATTAAGAGTCAGTCACATTGTTGTGGGTCTGAAATCGCATGTAGACCAGACTAGGTAAGGATGGCAGTTTCCTTTCCTAAAGGACATAAATGAACCAAACAGAGTTTTTCAACAATTGACAATAGATTCATGGTCATCATTAGACTCTTAACTGCAGATTTTTACTGAATTCAAATTCCACCTATTGTCATTGTGGGATTTTATCCTGGGTCCTCAGAATATTACCCAAGTATCTGGATTAACAGAATCAGCAATAATGCCACTATGCGAAAGTGAGGACTGCAAATGCTGGAGGTCAGAGTCAAGATCAGAGTGGTGCTGGAAAAGCAGAGCAGGTCAGGCAGCATCCGAGGAGCAGGAAAATTGAAGTTTCGGGCAGGAGCCCATCACCAGGAATGAGGCTGGGAGCCTCCGTGGTGGAGAGATAAATGGGAGGGGGTGGAGCTGAAGAGAAGGTAGCTAAGAGTACAACAGGTGGATGGAGATAGGGATGGAGGTGATAGATCGGAGAAGAGGGTGGAGCGGATAGGTGGGAAGGAAGATTGACAGGTGGGACAGGTCATGAGGATGGTGCTGAGCTGGCAGATTGGAATTGGGATAAGGTGGGGGAGGGGAAATGAGGAAACTGGTGAAATCCACATTGATGCCCTCAGGTTGAAGTGTTCCGAGGCGGAAGATGAGGAGTTCTTCCTCCAAGCGTCAAGTGGTGAAGGAGTGGCGGTGGAGGAGGCCCAGCACCTGCATGTCCTCAGCAGAGTGGGAGGGGGGAGTTGAAACGTTCGGCCACAGGACGGTGGAGTTGATTGGTGCGGGTGTCACTGAGATGTTCCCTGAAGCACTCTGCGAGAAGGTGTCCAGTCTCCCCAATGTAAAGGAGACTGCATCAGGAGCAATGGAAGCCATCACCTCCAAATAATGGATGAGAAAAGACAATCATACAGAGTCCAGGTCTGAAAGGGTGGTAGAAGTAAAATCTATTGAAGCATTCAAGAGGACAATTGGGTGATTATTTGAATTGAAACAATGTGGGAGTGTCTGGGGAAAAGCCAGGGGAAAGACACTAAGACATGGTGCTTATTTGAGAGCTAGTCCAGCTGTAGTGGCACGAATGGCCTCCTTCCGGCCAATGGTATTTTTGTGATTCAGTAAAGGCTGAACATCAATCCAGGTTTACTTTTATTTTGTAAGTTGTGATGGCGACAGGATTGGGGTATCTATGACTTTCCCCAAACCCACTAATTCAATAAATCAGCATCAATCATTTGAACAATTGCTAACATCAGAATGCGTTGTTATTGAGATGGGAGATCTTGAAGCCAACAAGATCACATAATTCCATCTTATATTTATCCAATCAGTCATTAAATACACAATGCCATTATCTTTCGATACTGAGCATTGTGATATTTGTAACTACGCCCTGCACTTACTTCATTACCTCCCTGTGCTCCTGATAGCAAACTAAATATTTTAGTTTGTTTTAGTCAACGTTAGGATTTAATGTGTTTGGAGAAGTGGTGGTTAGTGATTGAGCAGGCAACATTTAATTTGGCAATGCAGAACCTCGGGGATAAATTTATTTGATGTCCCTTTTGCACTGAAAGTGTCCATGACAGAAAACGGTGATTTAGTAAAAGAACATGATTCTCTGTGATATATGTTCTGAGAACTTATCATACTGGCCATGGGTGTCCAACCCAGAAACCATAACATTGAGGGGCTGTCTTATGGGGAGCGGTTGAATAGTTGGGTCAGTACTCAGTGGAATTTAGAAGAATGAAAGCCAATCTTATTGAAATATACAAGATTCTTAAGAGAAATTGCTGGAAAGACTCAGCAGGTCTGGCAGCATCTGTGGAAGGAAATCAGAGTTAACGTTTTGGGTGCAGTGACCCTCTTCAGACCTATTTCTCTCCACAGATGCTTCCAGACCTGCTGAGATTTCCCAACAATTTCTGTTTTTGTTTCTGTTTTTCAGTTCTTTTGGCTTTTATTTAAGGTTCTTAAGAGACTTGACAGGGTAGATGTGGAGACGTGGTTTTCTCTTGGGGGAGAGTCTCGGACCAGAAGGCAAAACCTTAGAACAGGGTGGGACACATTTAAGAGAGAGATGAGGAGGAATTTCTTCCTTCAGAGGGTAATGAACGCGGACCTCTTTACCACAAAGGACAGTTGAGGCTGCTGCCTATACTATACACAAAACGAAACTGTACCTCGATCTATGTGACAACAATAAATTAAAGCAAAAAATAAAAACAAACTAAGCACGTTCAAGAATGAGATAGATGGACTTTTAATCAGTAAGGGATTCAAGGGTTATGGGGAAAAGGCAGGAAAGTGAGTTGAGAATAATCAGATCAGCCGTGATCTCATTAAATGGGCCAAATAGCTTACTTCTGTTCCTATGTCTTATGGTCTTATGATCACAGGCCTGCCAATATTCTGGCTAGTTGCCGTTTTCCAATCTGCAAAACATTGAGCCCAACTGAAGCTCTAGAGGTGACTCACCTGAAACATTAACTTAGTTTTTCCTTCCACAGCTCCTATCAGACACACTAAGCTTTTCCAGCACTTTCTGTTCTGATATCTGCTAATCATGTCCTCTTCCTCACAAAGTCACGGTCACCTTCACCCATGTTTTTGATGATTTACATTAGTTCTTGGTTCCTTAATACCTCCCATTTGAATTTCTTGTATTTGTGTTTAAATCCTTCATGTTCCTTAACTCGGAAACTCTCACCAACTCACAATGATACCAGAATTCTTCTGTTCTCTGAGTTTGCCCATCTGTTAATTCTCCTCTTGTTGTGAGAAGAAGAGGTAAAATTGCCATAGTCTTACCAGACCTTGGCTTTCTCTCCAATTAGAGAAAGAGAGAGGTGGCGAGTAATGGTTTAACCTGAGGGATACCACACTTCAGGTCAGGGAACAGGTTGAGAAAGAGAGCCCTTTACGCTCATCTCAGCTGGTGTAGGAATTGATCCTGGGCTGTTGGCATCATACTGCATTACAAGCTAGCCATCTAACCAACTGAGCTAACTAACCACCAGCTCCCTTTGCACTGCCATTGGTCATGTGTATGTACAAATCAAAGAATCCCTACAGAATCATAAAATCCCTCCAATGGGGAGGCAGGCCCTTCAGCCCAACAAATCCACACTGACTCCCTGAAAAGTAACCCACTCAGACCCATTCCCCTCCCCTACTACTGTATATTTACCCCTGGCTAATGCACCTAATCTACACAACACTGAACACATGACCAATTCACCTGACCTGCACATCTTTGGACTGTAGGAGGAAATCGGAGCACCTGAAGGAAACCCACGCAGACATGGGGAAAATTTGCAAACTCCACACAGACAGTCACCCGAGGCTGGACTCGAACCCAGATCCCTGGTTCTGTGAGGTAACAGTGCTAATCACTGAGCCACCATGCCACCCAAATCCAATCTCTCAGACTCAAATCACCACCCAAACATTCTTTATCATTTGATTGAAGCCATACTGTCTTTGCTGAGAGATTGTTCTCTCATGGACAACATCTCAAACAAGTCAACCCCACTCCATTGTTAGACATCTGTGCACAGGCATCTGGACCATACATGAAAGTTCATTCTACCAGGTTTAGGAGTTTAAAATTGGATAAATCCGTAGACAATCAGAAGGTTGTGGATGTTTTGGAGAGGGTACAGAAAAGGTTTACCAGGATTTGTTTGGGATGGGGGATTTTAGCGATGAAGAAAGGTTGGATAGACTGGGTTTGTTTTCACTGGAATGCAGGAGGTTTAGGGGAGAACCTGATAGAAGTTTATAGGATTGTGAATGGCATGGATAGAGTGGAAAGTATGAGGCTTTTTCCCAGGGTAGAGGGGTCAATTAACAGGAGACTCAGCTTCAAGGTGCAAGGGCGGCAGTTTAGAAGAAATGTACAAGGCAGGACTTTCACACAAAGGGTGGTGAGTGCCTGGAACGCGCTGCCAGAGGAGGTGGTGGAAGTGGACACAAATAGCAGCATTCAAGAAGTACCTGGATGAATACATGAATAGGAAGGGAATAGAGGGATACAGATCCTGTAAGTGAAGACAGTTTTAATATGGAAGGGCAAAATGTGTTGGCACAGACTTGGAGGGCCAAAGAGTCTGCTCCCACGTTGTAATGTTCTTTGTTCTTTGCTAGGATGAGGTGTATCCTTGACTGCTGAAGGAGGCAGGAAGGGGATATTAGGGGCCCTGGCAGTAATTTTCAAATCCTCTCTGGCCACATGCGAGATGCCAAAGGACTGGGTGACTGCTCATATTGCCCAATTATTTAAAAAAGGAGGGAAGGACAGACCAGGAAATTATTTATTATCAGTCTGACTTCAGCTTTTGAGAATTTCTTAGGAAGAATTCTGAAGGACGGATAGTACCTGCATTTGTAGAGACTTAGATTAACAAGGGATCATCAGCATAGATTGGTTAAGAGAAGGTTGTGTTTGACAATTTAAATTAAAGTTTTCTGAGGAGCTGACTGGGAGTGTTAACAAGGGTAATACATTCATTGTGGTCTCTAATGACTTTAACAAGTCTTATCAGAAGGTCCCTCATAGCAGACAGGTCAACAAAGATAGAGCCCTTGGATTCAAGTCAAAAAGCGCAATGGATCCAAACTTAACTGTGAGGTAGGAAATAGAGGGTGATGATTGAGAGATGTTTCTGTGACCATAAAACTGCTTCCATTGGGGTTCTGCAGGGCGTAGTGCTGGGTTCCTTGCTGTTTGTGGTGTACATTAAAGATTTAAACTTGAATGTAGGGTATATGATCAAGTTGGTTATGGAAGACTTGATAATCGGTAGGCTGCTAAATATTGAGGAGGATAGCCATAAACTTCAGAAGATGTCAACAATCTTGTCAGCTGGGCAGAGCAAAGACAAATGGAACACAAATGGAAAAGTGTGAGTTAGTGTGCTT
Organism: Chiloscyllium plagiosum; assembly: GCF_004010195.1. Taxonomy (NCBI): domain Eukaryota; kingdom Metazoa; phylum Chordata; class Chondrichthyes; order Orectolobiformes; family Hemiscylliidae; genus Chiloscyllium; species Chiloscyllium plagiosum. Next base: position 79,023,060 of record NC_057721.1, read on the forward strand.
GAAAAGGGCTCACAATGCAAGGAGGTGCATTATGAATGGTAAGATCCTGGAAAATGCTAAAGGTGAGAAAGAACTTGATGTGCATTTCTACAGATCCCAGAAGGTAGATAAGGTGGTGAAGGTGGCATATGGCATACATATCATTGTCAGCTGAGGCATAGAATACAAGAGAAGAGTGGTTATGCGAGAACAGTACAAAACTCTGGTTAGGCCACAAAAGGAGAACTGTGTACAGTTCTGGTCACCACGTTATAGGAAGGAAGCGTAGAGGAGAATGCTGCTTAGACTGATGGGGCTGAATGATGAGGAATGGTTGGTTGTTTTCCTTGGTGCAGCAAATGTTGAGAGAGGACCTGTTAGAGTGTTTAGAATTATGACAGCCATTGGTAAGGTGAATGAGAAGGCACTTTAACCATTAGGAGACAGGGTCAGCTATCAAGGGGCAGAGATTTAAAGTAAGAAGTGGTAAAGTGAACGGGAGATTTGAGGGGAAATGTTCTTGCAGAAGGTTTTGGGAGCTTGGAGCTGAAGGCCTGAAGGGATGGTTGAGTCAGAAATTCTTGAACATCTAAGGAATGTTGCGATATTAACTTCAGTGGCCTCAGCTTTCAGGAGCATGAGCAAAGAGATGGAAAAGTGGGATTAGGGTCAGTGAAATTTTTGTTAGCCAGTGTAAATGTGATGGGCCAAATGTTCTGTTTCTGTGCTGTAACTGGGCTGTCAATGATTCGCAATATCCATATTCATGGGAAGGCAATGTCTTCAAATAACATCAGAGCTTACGTCACTCCAATCTGCTCAAAAGTCAGTTGAGTCTGCTTTTGTGCAAGATTTGGATATCGGTCACCTTGGTTTTTGTAACTGTATACTGTAGTTTCTCCACTCGCACCCTAGGCCCTATTAGGAAACCAAATATTTGTCAAAGATAGGATTTATGTGTTTGATAAAAAAAGTTGTTTCAGTTGGGCTGGAGCTCTTTGTTGAACAGATGACATTTGTGTTGGTAATTTGCAAATGTCCTGTGCTTTAGTTGGTCAATATTGTTGACTGTAACCATGATAAAATACTTTAGTTGAGTGACATTTACGCTGATCAATCCTAACAATGAACTATAGCCAACATCCCTGTCCTTTCACCTGAAGTGAACCAAGGTGCCAGCTGAGGAACACGCAGATGTGGAGCATTTGAACAAAAGGAATGGGATCTGGAAAAGGCCATTGCGACCTTTGATTTTGCTTTACCATTCAATAAGATCAAGCTGTTTTTCTAACTCAACTCTGTCTTTCTAAATTATTTCCATTTCCCTTAACTCTACTGTACCTTAACAACTATCACCTTCCTTCAGTTTCCTCTCCTACTCCAAAGATATGCAGGTTAGAGGGATTAGAACATAGAAGATAGAACAATACAGCGCAAACATGCCCTTCAACCCGCAATGTTGCACCAACCTGTGAACTAATCTAAGCCTATCCCCCTATACTATCCCATCATCATCCATGTGCTTATCCAAGGATTGTTTAAATGCCCCTAATGTGGCTGAGTTAACTACATTGGTAGGTAGGGCATTCCACACCCTTACCACTCTCTGAGTAAAAAATCTACCTCTGATATCTGTCTTAGATCTATCACCCCTCAATTTGTAGTTATGCCATCGCATACAAGCTGACGTCATCATCCCAGGAAAACAACTCTCACTGTCTATTGTATCTAATGCTCTGATCATCTTGTGTGTCTCTATCAAATCCCCTCTTAGCCTTCTTCTTTCCATTGAGAACAGACCCAAGTCTCTCAGCCTTTCCTCAAAAGACCTTCCCTCCAGACCAGGCAACATCCTGGTAAATCTCCTCTGCACCTTTTCCAATGCTTCCACATCCTTCCTATAATGGGGCGACCAGAACTGTACACAATATTCCAAGTGTGGTCACACTAGAGTTTTGTATAGTTGCAGCATAATATTGCAGGTCCAGAATTCAATCCCTCTACCAATAAAACATATCACACCGTATGCCTTCTTAACTGTACTATCCACCTGGATGGAAACTTTCAGGGATCTATGCACATGGACTCCAAGATCCGTCTGCACATCCACACTACCAAGAATTTGCCTTCCTCTTATACTTCCCAAAGGGAATCACTTCACAGTTAGCTGCATTGAACTCTAATTATCACCTTTCTGTCTAATTCTGCAGTTTATCCAAGTCCCCCTGCAACATTCTTCCACACTATCCACTATTCCACCGATTTTAGTATCATCTGCAAACTTACTAACCCATCCACCTATGCCTGCATCCAAATCATTATTTAAAAGTGAGAAACAGCAGATTCGTGTGGCACACCACTAGTAACCAGACTCCAGACTGAATATTTTCCAACAACCACCACTCGCTGCCTTCTTACAGAAAGCCAATTTCTAATCCAAACTGCAAAGTCACCCTCAATCCCATGCCTCTGTGTTTTCTCCAACAGCTTACTATGTGGAACCTCTTCAAAGGCTTTACTGAAGTCCATGTACACCACGTCAACTGCCCTACCCTCATCCACATGCTTGGTCATCTACTCAAAAAAACTCCATGAGGTTTGTGAGACATGACCTGCCCTTGACGAAACCATGTTGACTATCTGAAATCAAATTGTTGCTTGCTAAATGATTATAAATCCTATCTCTCATAATCCTTTCCAAAACATTTCCTACAACAGACATGAGGCTCACTGGTCTATAATTACCTGGGTCATCTCTACTGCCCTTCTTGAACAAGGGCACAACATTTGCAATCCTCCAGTCCTCTAGTACTAAAACTATAGACAATGATGACTCAAGGGTCAAAACCAAAGGCTTTGACACCTCCTCCCTAACTTCCTAGAGAATCCTCGGATAAATCCCATCCGGCCCAGGGGACTTGTCTACTTTCACTCTTTCTAGAATTTATAACATTTCTTCCTTACTAACCTCGATCCTTTCTAATCTAATGTCTGTCTCATTCTTCTCTCCAACAATATTCTCCTTTTTCTGAGTGAAAACTGATGAGAAATATTCATTTAGCACCTCTCAGATCTCCACAAGGTCCACACACAACTTCCCACTTCTGTCTTTGACTGGCCTTATTCCTACCCTAGTCATCCTTTTATTCCTCACATATCTATAGAAAGCTTTCGGGTTCTCCTTTATTCTACCTGCTAAGAACTATTCATGTCCTCTCTTTGTTCTTCTTAACTCTCTTTAAATCCTTCCTCGCTAATCTGTAACTCTCCATCGCCTCATCTGAACCATCTCGTCTCATCGTCACAGAAGCCTACTTCTTTTGCTTAATGAGAGATGCAATTTCTGTAGTAAACTATGGTTCCCTTACTTTATCACTTCCTCCCTGCCTGACAGGGAAATACCTATCGAAGACACACAATATCTGTTCCTCAAATCAACTTCACATTTTGATTGTCCACATCCCCTGCACTTTTCTACCCCATTTTATGCATCGTAATTCTTGCCTAATCGCATTATAATTGCCCTTGCCCCATCAATAACTCTTGCCTTGTGGCATGTACCTAACACTTTTTATTGCTAAACTAAACGTAACTGAATTATGGTCACTCTTCCCAAAGTACTCACCTCCCACTAAATCAAACACCTAGCATATTAGCCATTGGAAATACAGGGTTACAGAGATAGGGTAGGCGGTGTGGGTTTGGTGTGGGATGCTCTTCGGAGGATCAGGTGCAGAATGGACTGAATGGCCTGGTTCCATACCGTAGAGCATCTGTGATTCTATGATTCTGTCCCAATGACAGAACTTCCACAATTCTATGGAACAGATTGACAATTCTTTGAAAGAAGGAATTCTTTCTTATCTCAGTTTTTTTTAGATTAGATTAGATTACAGTGTGGAAACAGGCCCTTCGGTCCAACAAGTCCACACCGACCCGCCGAAGCGAAACCCACCCATACCCCTACATTTACCCCTTACCTAACACTATGGGCAATTTAGCATGGCCAATTCACCTGACCCTGCACATCTTTGGACTGTGGGAGGAAACCGGAGCACCCGGAGGAAACCCACGCAGACACGGGGAGAACGTGCAAACTCCACACAGTCAGTCGCCTGAGGCGGGAATTGAACCCGGGTCTCTGGCGCTGTGAGGCAGCAGTGCTAACCACTGTGCCACCGTGCTGCCCACAAAATGGCCAACCCCTTACTCTGAGACTGTCGCTCTCTATTCCAGAGATTCCAGCCACTGGGAGTATTCTCCCAGCATCTCATCAGAAGGATCTTAATCAATGTAAACAGAAAGTGTTATAGGAACTGAATAGACTAGCAGCATCTATGGAGGTAAAAACAGAGTTAAGTCCATTGTGATTTTTTGTCATAATGAAGACAGGTGGAAAAACAGTGGGCTTCTTTTTATTAAAAGGGGTAGAGAGGAACAAATGAAATAGAAGGGAAGGATACAGAAAGATTACTGGTACCGGTTTCTGGTGCTGAGACAGGCTTTAATGTACTGAGGGGTATGTCGAGTTCCAAGCGATAAATGGTGATAAGGAACTCTCCAGTCAGAAGCACAGACAGACATTTCTGCAGCCAACAACGTGACATCAGACTGGTGTGTTGCCTCCCGAGTGCCAAGATCAAGGGTATCTCAGAGAGGGTGCAGAGTATTCTCAAAGGGGAGAGGAACCAGCAGGAGGTTGTTGTAATGATATAGGAAGAAAAAAGGATGAGATTCTGAGGAGAGAATATAGAAAATTAGGCAAGAGGTTTAAAGGTAGGTCCTCGAGGAGAGTAATATCAGGATTACTCCCGCTGTTAAGTGCAAGCGACGGTGAGATTAGGAGGATAGAGCAGATGAAGGCTTGGTTGAGGAACTGGTAGGGGGGAGAAGGATTCCTATTTTTGGATCATTGGGATCTCTTCTCTGGTAGAAGTGACCTGTGTAGGAAGGATGGATTGCATCTGAATTGGAAGAGGATAAATATCCTGGCGGGAGATTTGTTAGTGCTGCTCAGGAGGCTTTAAACTAGCACAGGCAGGGGAAATGGTGGGAGGGGAGGAATCCAAAGAAATAGAGTTGGAGGTTTTGAGCTATAGGGAGAGGCTGAATAGGCTGGGCTGTTTTCCCTGGAGAGTTGGAGACTGAAGGGTGACCTTATCGAGGTTTATAAAATCATGAGGGGCATGGATAGGGTAGGGGACTCTAAAAACTAGAGGCATAGGTATAAGGCAAGAGGGGAAAGATTTAAAAAGGACCCAAGGGGCACCTTTGTGATGCAGAGGATGGTTCATGTATGGAATGTGCTACCAGAGGAAGTGGTGGAAGCTGGTACAATTACAATGTTTAAAAAGTATTTGGATGGGTAGATACAGAAGGGTTTAGAGGGATATGGGCCAGGTGCTGTCAAATGGGACTTAATTAATTTAGAGTATCTGGTCAGCATGGCTGGATTGGACTGAAGGGTCTATTTCCATGTTGTGCAGCTCTATGACTCTATTAGAAGGTGAGGGAGGTTAGAGATCAAAAATGTTGCATAACAAAAGACAAAGGGAGTAGTAATGGTTACAGAGAAGTGACAAAGCAGAGGTCCATTGTTGGCATTAATAGCAGATTAAAACCCAGCCGAAAGAAACACCTAGAAAATAAGAAACTGGAGCTGGACAGAATTGGGAATATAGATACGCTGGACAGCATTTAAGATCTGCTCAACTTCAGTCCAAAAGTTTGAATGTTCCAAATTGATCATCAAAACACCAGGAAATAGAGGCTTGGTGAACTCAATCTCTTTATATACAACAACATTCTCATCACAGCAACCAATCAAATAAACAATTATAGCACTCCCTTAAGGGTATATATGTCCTCTTTTAAATAAGGAGACCAAGACTTCATGTTGAAAATCACGCAACACCAGGTTGTAGGCCAACAAGTTTATTTGGAAGCACTAGCTTTCAGAGTGCTGCTCCTTCATCAGGTGGTTGTGGAATATAAGATCCTAAGATACAGACTCTTTGTCTTACGAACTTACATTCAACAAACACCCCTCACACTACCCCGGAACTTGTTTCCACTCACGCTGCCCCAGGATGCGATTCCCCTCACGCTGCCCCAGGACTTGATTCCCCTCACTCTGCCCTGGGACTCGTTTCCCCTCACACTGCCATGGGACTTGTTTCTCCTCACACTGCCCCGAGACTTGTTTCCCCTCACACTGCCCCAGGACATGTTTCCCCTCACACTGCCCTGGGACTCATTTCCCCTCACACTGCCCTGGGACTCATTTCCCCTCACACTGCCCTGGGAATCGTTTCCCCTCACACTGTCCCGAGACTTGTTTCCCCTCACACTGCCCTGGGACTCGTTTACCCTTACACTGCCCCAGGACACGTTTCCCCTCACACTGCTCCGGGACTGTTTCCCCTCACACTGCCCCGGGACTAATTGTCCCTCATACAGCCCCGGGACTCATTTCCCCTCACACTGCCCCGGGACTGGTTTCCCCTCGCACTGCCCCGGGACTCATTTACCCTCACACTGCCCCGGGACTGGTTTCCCCTCGCACTGCCCCGGAGCTCATTTACCCTCACACTGCCCCGGGACTCGTTTCCCCTCATACTGCCCCGGAGCTCATTTACCCTCATACTGCCCTGGGACATGTCTCCCCTCACACTGCCCCGACCCGTTTCCCCTCACACTACCTGGGACATGTCTCCCCTCACACTGCCCCGACCCGTTTCCCCTCACACTACCTGGGACATGTTTACCCTCACACTGCCCCAGGATCCGTTTACCCTCCCACTGGTCTGGACTGTGTTTGTTGTGAAATCATACTCCAGAGAGGCACATCTGCCTACAGTCAGGTGATAAACAACCTTTTATCAATTTTTTTCCATGGTGTACATAAGTGGGGAGGAACAGCATTCCTCCCACAGTGCTGGCTCTATCCTAATTCTAAATGTATGTTGATGCAGCAGCAATTAATGGTGAAATATCCTACCCATTAGCACAACATAATTGAACATTACATTTTGTGACTTGTACTGAATCATTTAATTTCTTTATTCTTGCTAGACCATTTGATAGCAGATTGAACATAAGAACCGGGAGCAGTAACTGGCCATTCAGCCCCTTGAGTCTGCCCTGCTGTTCAATGCAATCATGGCTGATCTCAGCTGGGTCTCCACTCCACTTTCCTGCTCACTTTCCATAACCCTGTGATCTATGACTAATTTAAAATCTGTGTGTGTCCTCCTTTAACTTACTCAATGTCCCAGCATCCACCACACTCTGGGGGAATTAATTGCACAGATACACTCTTTGGGAGAAGTAATTCCTCCTCATCTCTGTTTTAAATCTGACCTCTCATTCTAGATTGTTCCACAAGGGGAAACATCCTGTCTACATCTCCTTTCTCAAAGCCCTCGAGCATCTTATACTTCAGGTAAATCACCTCTCATTCCTCTAAACCCCAGAGTCTGGGTTTAAACTGCTCAATCTCTCTTCAAAAGACAAACCCTCCCTCTCTGGAATCAATCTCGTGAATCTCCTCTTATCCCCCAATTATGTCAGAATACATGCTGCCTCTTCCAAATGGGGAATGGGACAAAACACAGCGCCCTTTCCGTTCACTCACAGGCAGCTTGAAGGTGGAATCAGGTGGGGAAGATGAAAATTAATCTATGTCTAAGCAATTTATAACAGTACTTAGAGTCAATGCCATTTTTTGAAAGGAAAATTATGTTTGATTAATTTAATGGATCTCTTTGTTGTTCTGAAGTCCCACCTTCGCACTGATGGTACCTTGTGTCATGTTGTTTAACTCTGTCACTATGCTAAATAGGTCAGAATTGAATTAGTTCAACAACTCAAGACTGGGCATCCATGAGGGACTGTCTATAATCAACAGCAGCACAATTGGACTCCAACAAAGTTAGTAACCCCACGGCTCAGCATGTCCCCTGCTCAACCTTTACCACAAACCAGGGGATCAACCCTGATTCAATGGAGAGTGCAGGAGGGCATGCACTAGGTAGCAACTGTAGATGAGATGACGCGACCAAACAGCATGACTTCTGCGCCAAACAGCATAAGCAACAAATGACTGACACCGCCAAGAGATTCCACAATCAACAGATTAGATCCAAGCTCTGCAGTCCTGCCACATACAATCACAAATGGTGGTGGAGAATTAAACAACTCACTGGAAGAGGAGAAGGTTCCACAACTATCCCTATCCTCAATGAAGGAAGAGCCCAGCACATCAGTGCTAAAGATAAGGCTGAAGCATTTGCAGTAATCTTCAGCCACAAGTGCCAAGTTATCCCCAGCATCACAAATACCAGTCTTCAGCCAATTCAAATGTATCCAGTCCATGTTTGAGCTCACACCATGTTTATGTAAGTTAGCTTGTTGAGCTGGAATCGTTATCACACCATATTCCATTTGTCTATCACCCCTATGCTCACTGACCTATTTCAGCTCCCTGTTACATAATGCCTTCATTTTCATCCCTGTTTCCATATCCTTCTGTGGCTTGGTGCCTATCTCTGTAAATTCCTCTTAACCCATGACCCTCCGATATATTCCCATTGCCCATCACACTATGCCTGGACCCTAAATTGACCTGGGCTTGGAATTCACTTCCTCCACCACCCTCCTCCCACCCTCCACTACCCTCTGAACGTCTCACACTCTCCCCCTCATTTTTTTCCTTAAAAACCTACCTCTTTGTAGGAGCTTTTGATTATCTTCCCCAATGCTGTATTTGATAATGCTGCTGTAAAAATGCTTGAGAGGTTTTATCACTCCAATATTGCTGACCATGCTAAAAGTTGACAAATGGTATGAAACAGCACATCCCACAGTCCCACAGAAATGTTAGGGTGCAGAAGGAGGTCTTTCTGCCCATCGTGCTATACCAGTTCTTCAAATGAGTATTATGACCCTTGAGTATCTCAGTTGAAGCTGCCTCCGCCACTTTCCCAGAAGGAGCATTCCAGACTCGAGCCACTCCCCAGAAGGAGCATTCCAGACTCGAGCCACTTTCCCAGAAGGAGCATTCCAGACTCGAGCCACTTTCCCAGAAGGAGCATTCCAGACTCGAGCCACTCGCTTTGTAAAAAAACATTTTTCTCACATCACATTTGGCTCTTTCAAAAATCACCTCAAACCTGTCATTCTTCATTCTGTTATGAACAAGAACACTTTCTCCCTCTGTACTCTATTCAACCCTCTCATGATTTTTAAAACTTTTATCAGGTCTTCACCTCTCCAAGCAGAATAATCCCACCCACTCCCATCGATCCTCTGAACTGAAAGTGCTCAACCCTGGGGAATAATTCTGGTCATTCTCCTTGGCACACTGTCCAGTGTCTTGCCATCGTTCCTGTAATGTGTCACCTAAAGCTGGATATAATCCTCCAGTTGAGGTCTAACAAGTGTCTTGTACAAGTTCAACATCACTCCCTTGCTCTTGTACCCTATGACCTCATTGATAAACTCCAAGGAGCAGACTGCTCCATTAAACTGTCTCTGTGCCTGAACTTCATTGTCACCTTCAATGATGTGGGTACATATACACACCCAGGTTCATGTAGCCCCTTTTGATTTGTAATCCCTATTTTATATTGTTTTTCAATGCTCTTCCAACCAAAGTGCACCACCTCTCACTTCTCTGTGCAGACTTACATCAGCCACCGATCTGCCCATCTCACAAATTTATCAATGTCCTTTTGAAATTCCCCACTGCCCACCTCACCATTTACAATGGTTTTGAGATTTGTATCATCTGTAGACTTGAAAGGTTTCTCCTGCACACCCAGATCTAGATCATTAACATGAATCAGGAAAAACAATGGTTCCAATACTAGTCCCTCAGGAGCATCACTACACACCTTCTTCCAGCCCTGTCATGTAGAGGGCACGTTGACCTTGGTCATGTTCCCATCCATTTGCTGCCTTTGACCTTCCAGGTGGTAGTGGTCATCAGTTTGGAAGGAGTTGTTGAAAAGAGATTTGGTAGTTGATGCATTGTGTCCTGTGGATAGTTCATCGTGTTGCATCAGTACATCCATGGTGGAGGGAGGGAGCGATGGAGGTGGTAACTGATCAAGTGGGGCACTTTATTAGATTAGATTAGATTACATTACAGTGTGGAAACAGGCCCTTCGGCCCAACAAGTCCAACCGACCCACCGAAGCGCAACCTACCCATACCCCCTACATTTACCCCTTACCTAACACTACGGGCAATTTAGCATGGCCAATTCACCTAACCTGCACATCTTTGGACTATGGGAGGAAACCGGAACACCCGGAGGAAACCCACGCAGACACGGGGAGAACGTGCAAACTCCATACAGTCAGTCGCCTGAGGCGGGAATTGAACCCGGGTCTCTGGCACTGTGAGGCAGCAGTGCTAACCACTGTGCCACAGTGCCGCCCACTTGGATGGTGTTTAGTTTCTTTAGGATTGGTGGCACTACACACCAATCCAGATAAATGAAGAGCATTCCATCACATTTCTGTCTTAAACTTTGTAAAAGGGGGGACAGGCTTTTGAGAGGCAGGAGGTGAGATACTAATCGCTGACCTCTTGTTGCCACTTTATTCATGTGTCAATCCTGACTAGTTTCTGCTCAATGATCACCTCTACATTGCTGACAGTAGAGGATTCAGTGATGACAGTGCCTTGAAAAGGAGCAATTAAATGTTTACTCCCTGAATGGACATGGTCCTTGCCTGGCACTTGTGTTGTAGGATTGTCACGCACTACCAGTGATCCAGGTCAGGGTATTGTCCAGCTCTCTCTACAAATGGATAGGGTTTTAGTATCTGAAGAATTGGGAATGGGGCTGAACATTGTGCAAATATTAGTGAGTATCCTCTGCATTGGAACACATGATAGAGGAAAGGTCATTGATGAAGCAGTTGGAGATAGTTGGCCTGAAGTCACTATTATGAGGAACTCCTGCAGAGATGCCCTGGAGCTGAGATAACTAACTTCCAAGAACCACAACATCTTCCTTTGTGTTAGGCATGTCACCTGCTGGAGGAGAGGCCTCCTCCTGCATTCCCTTGTTTCCAGATTCAAACGAGAGCTCCTTGACGCCAAATGGATGCTTCAATGTCAATGTCATGAGGGACTGAATGGCCTCCTTTTGTGTTATAATCATTCCCTGTTTCTATAACTCCAGTTGTCTATCTCATTTGATAGCAAGATACAGCTAGATTTTTAGGAGCACACATGGGGCCTAACCCCATCCCTCCCCCCCTCCCCCACTCCCCCCCACTCATGTAAATAACTCATAGAACAGCCTGGTATAGCTAAATACGGCAGAAATTCGAATCTATTTTTAGAATTAGTAAGAGGGACATTGGTTGGTACTGATTGCTGAGTGGGCTCTGTATGAGTTGCTTCACTCTCAGAAGAGTCAAAATCTTCAAGAGAGGGGTGAAGTGAACTTTGGCGAGCAGGTTCCCAATACCTTCAGTCATTAAAAGATCAATAAAGTGCACTTCTTTTACTAATTGACCTCATGTTTCTGATGCTTTGTTATTGCAGTGATATCTGGGTCAGGTACTGCAAGGGGAGATCACTCCGTCTTTTCACCGATTATTGTTTCTGATAAAGATGGAGAAGATCCTAATGGTCGAACCCACTCACATCCTAATATGTGACACTTTCAGTATCTAATTCTGAGTTGTTGAAATGACTGGGAACACAACAAGAAACAGCCCCAAGATCAAGGCAGATCATTTACCTCAACTCAATTCATCAGCCATCACCCTTCATTCTCTAAATACACATAATCGATTGTGGGCGGCACGGTGGCACAGTGGTTAGCACTGCTGCCTCACAGCGCCAGAGACCCGGGTTCAATTCCTGCCTCAGGCGACTGACTGTGTGGAGTTTGCACATTCTCCCCGTGTCTGCGTGGGTTTCCTCCGGGTGCTCCGGTTTCCTCCCAAAGTCCAAAGATGTGCAGGTTAGGTGAACTGGCCATGCTAAATTGCCAGTAGTGTTAGGTAAGGGGTAGATGTAGGGGTATGGGTGGGTTGCGCTTCGGCGGGTCGGTGTGGACTTGTTGGGCCGAAGGGCCTGTTTCCATACTGTAAGTAATCTAATCTAATCTAATCTAAATATCAAAACACTGGTGTTTCATTCTGTTCAATAATTGAGATCATTCTGAGTATGAGGAGTTGGAATGAAATTTGTGAGTGATACGTTGACCCTATCACTGAGGCATTTTGAGTAAAGATGTCTTACTGCATTTGCATAATGCCATGGTGAGACCTGACCTCACCTGGAGGATGGTGTGCAATTTCCATCTCCTTATTGAAGGAGAGTTATGTTTTCCCTACATGGTGTGCAACAGAGGCACAATTCTTAAACCGCATGACAAGATGAATATGGATAAGATATTTCCTCAGGCTTATGAACCAGAGATCAGGGACATAATGCCACATAAGACTGAAATGAGGAGGAAATTCTTTATCTGGAGAGTGCTGAGTTTTGGAATTCTCTATTCCAGAAGCCAGCAGATGCTCAATCATTGATGCATTCAAGATAGACATCTCTAGATTTCTAGAATTTATAGCATCAAGGAACATGGCGGTAATTTGGGCAAGTGGCATTATCTAACTGAATGGCTGAAAGGTCTACTCCTGTTCCTGTTTGTTGTATATACCCACAGAAAAAGCAGATCTTGCAAACAAAAGAAAACTCTTCCTCAGCCATCACATTATCAGTGCACTCGTTTAAGATGAAATTCTCAAAGTGGTTTTCTTAGACTGCGTCTCTTCATGATCTCCAAAACACAAAGTCCAGCTACGTAAGGACATGGGATATTGGAGCATGAAGGTGCTGTGATGACCCTCAATCCTGCTCCAACATGCTCTAAGATCATGGCAGATCATTTACCTCAACTCAATTCACCAGCCTTCATTCTCTAAATACACATAATCGATTGATTTCAGATATACTCAGCGAATGAAAAGATGGAGGTTGGGGTGGGGGGTGGGGGACCTGGCTGAGGTCTACAAAATCATCAGAGGTATAGACAGGGCGGGTCGCAAGAAGCTTTTTCCCAGAGTGGGGGGACTCAATTACAAGGGGTTATGAGTTCAAGGTGAGAGGGTCAAGTTTTAGGGGAGATATGTGTGGAAAGTTCTTTATGCAGAGGGTGGTGGGTACCTGGAATGCATTGCCAGCAGAGGTGGAAGAGGAGGGCACAATAGCATCATTTCAGGTCTATCTAGACAGATACGTGAATGGACAGGGAGCAGAGGGATACAGACCCTTGGAAAATAGGCAACAAGTTTAGATAGAGGATCTGGATTAATGCAGGCTTGGAGGGCCGAAGAGCCTGTTCCTGTGCTGTAATTTTTTTTCTTTGTTCTTTGAAAAACCACAGCTTTCTGAGATAGAGAATAGCAAAAACATTCTAAACATTCGAATGAAGGAATTTCTGTCTTAGAGCCTTTGCCCTCAGATAATGCCAGGATTATTGGAGTTGGGGTGGGGGGCTGATTTGGCATGCGGTTAGTGTGAACAAGCAGGTGTGGGGTGTGACAGGGCAGATTGAAAAACCCAATCAGGTTATTGGAATATTAAAAAGTTTCTTTCAGACAGATCTGCACTGAAATATATGTTGCCTCAAAGTCAGAAGAAGCAGATTACTTCTTTCACTAGTTCGAGTTAATTATCATCTCACACTTTGAGTAAATGAAATATTATCCAGATAGGACAATGGTCAACCAATTAAGTTAACACCACCAAACATCTTCAGTGAAAGACATTGATGGAATATAAGTCCTGCAAGTGACTTGGAATGCAATGAGAAGTACATGAACAGAGCATCCTCATAGAACTGACCTCTGACCCAAACATTCATCAACAATTTACAATGTGAAAGACTTGGAGAAAGAAAGGATAGCTGTTAACATGATACACTTTTTAAGCAACTGTACTATGGGTTTAGTGATGCAAAAATATTAGGGACTCAGATTGGTAATGTTATAGACCAGACAAAACTCATTTAAAATATATTAAGAAGATAGACTCGACCCTAACTTTTCCTTATTTTAAAGGCAAATGCGAGGCTGTGTGTTCTGGATGCATTCAATTGGTCAAACTATCAGCCTTAAAGCAAAGCACACTTTATCCATTCATTATAGTTAAAATATAACAAAGGGAGGAAAAAATTGGAATAATTTAACTCTTTTGGAGGACTTACCAGAATAATAAATTATTTAACTATTAAACAGCAACTGTTCCAAAATAATAACATCCCATAAACATACTCATGGCAAAGGCAAATTCAGTAAAATAGATTGTCTCACATATAATTCCAGCAGCAGGAACAGAACCCCCAGCTTTTAGCTGTAACAGAGAGAGGGATACAAAGATCCAAATTCAGTTTAAAGACCTCAGCAACAACTACGACTGAAAAAATAAAAACTGGTTCTGTGAGAGTTTGACAACACCCATTCTAGGTTCTTCTATTGTTCCTGCTTTTAAAAAAACAACAAGGCCTCACAAGTTGTTCACTTCATTTGAATCAAATAGACAGCTCAGAACCTCTTAAAACCTGTCTTCAAAGCAAAACCTGGACAAAATATTTCTCTTAAAGCAATAGTATCATCACAATTATAGTATTGACTTTGAAAGAGTTAAGATACTAACATAGCCTGACCCACTAATGGACATATTATAGATTCTACCATCACATTTTGTTTATTGTTGCAGCTTAGTGCAGGATAAGTGATATCCAACACAGCTTGTATTGCTGTCATCATGTAGATTGAAGGGATGGAGACGTGGTACAATGAAGAAATCACCACATTAACTGAATCTCCTTTCTTAATGTTGCTAATAATATGCCTCAAAAATCTCCAATAAGTTTTATCAAACATGAGTTTTTGTTTATAGACCATGCTGACTCCAATTTTACAGCTCTTTCTCTCAATGTTCAGTTATCAAATCCTTGATGTCGATTCTTTTTTTTTTCTGGATTATTGAGTTCAAATAAATCTATATTCTTCCATTCTCCATCTTTCTCATTTCTTTAATGTTGGGGTGATATGGAGGTGCCGGGGTGGACAAAGTCAGAAGACACACGACACTAGGTTATAGTCCAAAAAGCTTATTTGAAATCACAAGCTTTCGGAGCATTGTCCCTTCATCAGTTGAAGCAACAAAGTTCACCTGATGAAAGCTCTATTCTCCAAAAGCTTGTGACCTCACATAAACCTGTTGGACTCCAACCTGATGTCGTGTGACTTCTGACTTTAATTTTGGGGTTTTGTATGCTAATTTAAATTCTACTGTAATGTTCCAGAAACGCAAGCACAAGAGAACAGAATATAGAATAACTTAAGCTATCCGAAAACCCAATTAAGATTATCCCAACTTAATGATGCTGTTCCAAATACTTGCTACAATCCCCATAAACACGCCTTGGCACAAAAGGTAAAATCAAACACATGGTCTTACAGGGGGGAGAGAGAGAGAGAGAGAGAGAGATGGTAGAGAGATCCAGCGTGGAGCACCTTCTTCCATAGAGTTGTTTCTTGGACCATGAGCTTCAATATGAACTGACTGCTTTCAGTGAACAGCCAGACTGCTCAAACCAACCAAACCAGAGAAAAACTGAGCTGGGAAAACTGGTCATTCCCTTTTTTTTAACTTAAAGCCTCCCTCAAGTAGATCAACCCCAGACATTTCTGAACCTGTGTCTTTACGACCTCCTGGTGAAAAAAAACAAAGACAACATAACCTTGTTAAAGGAAGGAACATTTCCTCTTCGTTGAGACATCTCTGACTGGGGATATAGATTTAAGGGAAGGGCTGGATGTTTAGAGGAGATTGTGAGGAACAAATGTTTTCACCCAGAGGGTGATGGGAATTTGGAACTCACTGCCTGTAAGAGTGGAAGAGGCATAAACACTCAGAACATAGAAGTATTTAGATGTGTACTTGCAATGGCAATGCACACAAGGCTATGGGCCAAGTGCTGGAAAATGGGTTTAGAATAGTGAGGCGGCTTCTTTT
Source organism: Chiloscyllium plagiosum (assembly GCF_004010195.1). NCBI lineage: Eukaryota > Metazoa > Chordata > Chondrichthyes > Orectolobiformes > Hemiscylliidae > Chiloscyllium > Chiloscyllium plagiosum. Next base: position 79,039,095 of record NC_057721.1, read on the forward strand.
GAACAGCACAGACCCAATGGGCCAAAGGCCTTTTCTCATGCTGTACATCTCTATGACTCTTACTACTTGCTGAGTGAAAAAACTTTTAGTCAAATCACCGTTTGATCATTTGCACTTCACTTTAAATCTATGCTCCTTTAGTTTTATTTCTTTTACAAATGGGAATAGCTTCTCCTTGTATTATCGGCCCAGCCCAGTCAATGATTTTGAAAAATTAGATCAGATCTCCTCTCAGCCTTCATCTCTCTAAGGAGAACAGTTTCAACTCCTTACCTGAACCTAACTCTGAACTGAATTTTCTCACTCATAGAGTCGTACGGCCCAGAAACAGACCCTTTGGTCCAATCAATCCATACCAAACATAATCCCAAACTAAATTGGTCTCACCCACCTGTGCTTGACCCATATCCCTCCAAATCTTTCCTATTCATGTACTTATCTACATACCTTTTAAACGATGTAATTGTATCGGCATCCATCACTTCCTCTGGAAGTTCATTCCACAGTAGGATCATTCTCTGTGTAAACAAATTGCCCCTCATGTCTTTTTAAAATCTTTCTCTTCTCACCTTAAACATTTACCCCTTTGTCTTGAAATCCCACATCCTGGGAAAACACACCTGCCATTCACCTTATCGATGTCCCTCATGATTGTATAAACCTTTATAAGTTCACCTCCCAACCTCCTACAATCCAATGAAAAAAGTTCCAGCCTCTCCTTATAACTCAAACCCTCCCCTCCTGGCAACAGCCTGGTGAACCTCTTCTGAACTCTCTCCAGCTTAATAATGCCCTTTTTATACTTCTTGGAACCATTCAATCATTGACTGCTACCCCACATGCAACACCCCCCCCCCCACACATTCTTTTAATTTTACCCTTAACTGCCATGCATGAAGTCAGATTCTTGACTCTTTCCATTCTCTCTGTCCGATGACATCTTGTGGAAACTTTCATGATCTCTGCTAACCCCTCCCTTCCTTTAAACATTTTCCATAATTATCCATGATTCTGAACTCCCCCCTCCCAGCCCACTATTTAGTTCAAAGCCCTGCCCACAGCTCTCTAGTTATTTGCCAGGACTCTGATCCCAGCATGATTCAATTGGAGACCACCCTATCGGAACAGCTCCCTCCTTCCCCAGTATTAATCCTCATGTCCCATGAATTCAAATTGATTTCTCCTTCACCAATCTTTGAGTCACACGTTTACCCCTTTAATCTTGTCGACCCTGTGCCAATTAGATAGTGGTTCGGAGAGTAATCCAGTGATTATTACCTTTTTGGTTCTGCTTTTAATTTAACCCCTAGCTGTTTATATTCCCTCAGCAGAATCTTTCTCATCTCTACTTGTTTCATTGGTACCTACATGAGCATAACAACTGAATCTTTCCCCTCCCACTCCCGGTTCCTCTACAGCTCAGATGAGATATCCTGAACCCAGGCAGCAGGCAGGAATGGAGCGTTTGGGACTCACAATCCTGGCCACAGAATAGAGTCTATTCCCTGGCCATTCTATCCCTGATTATAACTACATTTCTCTTTTCTCCCCTGTCTTGAATGGCTCCCTGTACCACAATGCTATGGTCAGTTTGCTAATCCTCCCTGCATCCCCCACTCTTACCCACAGAGGGAGCAAGAATCTCAAACCCGTTCGACAAGCTCAAGAGCTGAGGCTCCTTCAGCACTACCTCCTGGATCCCTCTACCTGCCTTCCTCATAGTCATACGTTCCTGTCGCTGACCACTGACTGAATTCGAGGAAGTTAATCCAAGGGGTGTGACTGCCTCCTGAAACACAGCATCAAGGTAACTGTTCCCCTCCCTGACGTCTTGCTGTGCTCGCAGCTCAGACTCCAGCTCATCAGCTTTGAGCCAGAGTTCCTCAAGCAACCGACACAAATGTGCTCAGTATGAACCACAATGGGGTCCACCAACTCCCGCATCATGCAGGTACAACACATCGCCTAGCCCAGCATTTGTATTTTCATTACTTAGTTCTTAGTTTGATTTTTTTAAAGTTTTGTACTGTTTTTTAGTTTGTAGACCATAAATATTTTCTCTAATTACATTCAATCCGAAGGTAACCTATAATAGATAGTCGTCATTAGCTACCAATAACCAATGAACTTCGTTTACCTGTGATCTCACTCTGTGATACTGGGCCCCTGATCCTGGGCTTCAATTTAGCCTGTTAACAAAATCCTGACAACCCACAAGACAAAAAGCACCTTTTCCCCTCTGCACCAAATTTCCACATTGCCTCCAACTTTCTGGAACTATAAATGCACTCGGGCTGCGTCTTGCTCTGGAGGTGATCTCTCCACCCTGACTGTGTATAGCTTACGGACCCACTTTACTTGATGATGCAATATTGTTGCTCCACGTTCTTCTTGACAACTTCCGTAATTGTACAGAGCATGGGCCCAGCCATGAACAGTTACCCTCTGCCAGACCCGTCTACTCAGTACATGTGCTG
>NC_057721.1:79042071-79102562 GCF_004010195.1 Chiloscyllium plagiosum
ATAACCATTTTCCTGATCTGGTATTTTCTCAGAAATTGTCCCCCTTCCCAACTACATAGAGGGACTGTTCATTTTACCTTATGATTCCTTGCTCTGCTATAAACAATTTCCACCAGCCATATCAATACTGCGGGGTGAGAAATTTAACGAGCCTGCCCGCTTTCCTTATTATATATTAATTTCCTCCAGCCATATCTGAAAGAGGCAGTCCCTGAACCGAATCCGTCAGGTAGTGATGAACACTTCCCTGATCGGGGTCCTCAGTCCCAACCTTTTTCCTACAGGAACAACATAGCGTAGCCAATGTCACCCCGCAGCAATTCAGAGCAATCTGACAAAACTTTCCTTCCTTACAAGCTGGGTCCAGATGGTTCGTTTGACCTCTTCAAGATACCAGTTCCACTGGGCAAGGGACAGATTGTCTGCAATCTACCCCAGAGCAGTCTGGGTTAAAATACCCTGGGGCACCCTTACTGTTCTGTTCAGTTCGGATTTTTGTGTCACTTACTCAGCCCAATAAGATGTTCCCTATGTTGAGATCCGAGTCATGGCACCAAATGTTGATGTATATTTTGTTCCACAAATCCAGACGACACAAGATTCCACATGTGTGGCTCCACTGGACAATGGTAGATACTTTATTATTGGACAGTTGGCGAGAGATTCTCAATCGCCCCAAAAGTAGTCGTGTGTCTACTTGTGGTGACACTTCTCCACAAATCTCTGCCCTACAAATAAGGGCAGTATTTTTTACAGGGATTAAACAAAAGGTTTATCAGTCACATGGTTGATTGTCATTATATAGTTTAAGATAGGTAACTATGAATTTACAATTGAATGTCAATGTCCTGTGATAACTTGCGAATGGATTACAGGAACTGACTATCATATTCCTCATGATTATGTGTTGATTGGAAGAGATTAAAACAGAAGAGTTTTGCCTGTCCTAAAAAGGGGAATTCACATACCTTTGCTAATATGGAAGGGAAGTAGGACAATGGGAGCAGGAGGCAGTTTAACAGGGTTGTGGCCAAGGCTGTCAGTCTGATCTGGGGTGGACAAATACCTCTGTCTGAGGCTACAGGGGATTCCACATGTGTGGCTCCACTGGACTCCTTTTCTGGGATACAGTCAGCCTCCTCCCACTAACATGTTCTGTCTGTATTGTAAGAGGACAGGCTTCTAACTGATACTGCAGTGAGTCTATTTTGGCAGTGGAATCTTGAACCCTTGAGTCCCCAGTATACCTTGAAAGAGAAGTAAAACAAGCAACAATTTGGTTTCAGATAGTCAACACGGTTTTGTCAAGGGCAGGTCATATCTCACAAACCTGATTGAGTTTTTTGAGAAGGTGACCAAGCATGTAGATGAGGGTAGGGCAGTTGATGTGGTATAATGGATTTCAGTAAAGCCTTTGACAAGGTTCCACATGGTAGGCTGATGGAGAAAATGCAGACGCATGGGATTGAGGGTGATTTAGCAGTTTGGATTAGAAACTGGCTTTCTGAAAGAAGGCAGCGAGTGGTGGTTGATGGAAAATATTCAGCCTGGAGTCCGGTTACTAGTGGTGTGCCATAAGGATCTGGTTTGGGACCACTGCTGTTGTCATTTTTATAAATGACTTAGACGCAGGCACAGGTGGATGGATTAGTAAATTTGCAGATGACACTAAAGTCAAACAATTTGGAAGAATGTTACAGGCTGCAGGGGGACTTGGATAAACTGCAGAATTGGGCTGAGAGGTGGCAAATGGAGTTCAATGCAGCTAAATGTGAGGTGATGCACTTTGGGAAGAATAACAGGAAGGCGGAGTACTGGGTCAATGGAAAGATTCTTGGTAGTGTGGATGAGCAGACGGATCTTGGAGTCCATGTGCATAGATCCCTGAAAGATGCCACCCAGGTGGATAGTGCTGTTAAGAAGGCATACGGTGTATTAAGTTTCATTGGGAGAAGGATTGAGTTCCGGAACCGCAACATCATGCTGCAACTATACAAAACACTGGTGCGGCCACACTTGGAATATAGTGTACAATTCTGGTCGCCCCATTACAGGAAGGATGTGGAAGCATTGGAAAAGGTGCAGAGGAGATTTACCAGGATGTTGCCTAGTCTGGAGAGAAGGTCTTATGAGGAAAGGCTGAGAGACTTGGGTCTGTTCTCATTGGAAAGAAGAAGGCTAAGAGGGGATTTGATAGAGACATACAAGGTGATCAGAGGATTAGATAGGGTAGACAGAGAAAGACTTTTTCCTAGGATGATGACGTTAGCTTGTACAAGAGGGCATCACTACAAATTGAGGGATGATAGATTTGAGACAGATGTCAGAGGGAGGTTCTTTAAGCAGAGAGTGGTAAGGGCGTGGAATGCCCTACCTGCTAATGTAGTCAACTCAGCCACATTAGGGAGATTTAAACAGTCCTTAGATAAGCACATGGATGATTTTGGGAAAGTGTAGGGGACGAGCTGAGAATAGTTCACAAGTCGGCGCAACATCGAGGGCCAAAGGGCCTGTTCTGCGCTGTATTGTTCTATGTTCTATGGAATTGTACCCTTTGTGGTTTTCTAACCTCCACACCATAGTGCCCTCCTTCAGCACAGTTGGGATATCCTCTCTGACCAGTAATACAACTCCTCCACCCCTTTTACCTCCCTCTCTATCCCACCAGAAGCATCTGGGATATTCAGTTGCCAATCACGTCCTTCCCTCAGCCAAGTCTCAGTAATAGCAATAACATTATACTCCCATGATTTGGAGATGCCGGTGTTGGACTGGGGTGTACAAAGTTAAAAATCACACAACACCAGGTTTTAGTCCAACAGGTTTAATTGGAAGCACACTAGCTTTCAGAGCGACGCTCCTTCATCAGTCCTGTCTATTCACTGGTAGCAATCCTGAGGTTACTACCTCTGAGGTCCCACTTTTTAATTTGGTTCCTAACTCCCAATATTCTGCTTGTAGGACCTCATACCATCTATTACCTAAATCATTGGGGCCTGTATGCACCACAACAACTGGCTGTTCACCCTCCCCCTTCAGAATGTTCTGCAGCCAATCTGAGACACCCCCGTGCACCTGAGAGGCAACAAACCATTCAGGAGTCTCGTTTTCAACCACAGAAATGCCTACCTACTCTCCTTACAATTGAATCCCCTATGATTATAGCCCTTCCACTCTTTTTCCCACCTTTCTGAACAGCAGAGCCTGCCACGTGCCATGAACCTGGCTACTGCTTCCTTCCCCTGGTGAACCATCTCCCCCAGCAGTATCCAAAATGGTATACCTGTTTTGGAGGGCGATGACCGCAGGGGACACCTGCACTGCCTTCCTGCTCCCTCTTTGTCGTTTGATCACCCATTCCCTTTCTCCCTCAGCAATGTGCTACCCATGACTCCCTCAGCATCATGGATTCTCCAAAGTGAGTCAATCCTTGGCTCCAGAGCCGTCATGTAGTCTAACAAGAGCTGCAGCTGGACACACTTTCTGCACCTGAAGGAGTCAGGGACATCAGCCGCGTCCCTGAGCTCCTGTTGAGCAAGAAGAGCATAGCACGGGTCTGAGATCTCCTGCCATTTTTACTCTTAAACTTAACTTAGTCCAACTATAATATCAAATAATAGACAAATGAAATAAAACAAGTTTTACCAATCACACTATGTACCAATCGCACAATAAAAAAGAAATAGAAAAATCCTTACTATATCAACACACCATAGTCTTTCTTTATTGGTTAAAGGAGGAGGGTGGTCTCTCTCATCAATCTGTGAATGTAACTCCCCAGTCTATTTACTACACCACACATTTACTGACATGCACGTTATCTCTATTTTGGACTGTATCTCATTCTCCTCTTCACTCCCAGTCCACCTGTTAGCTTACTGTTCTCTGTCCTAGTGCTAGCTGGATCCCGAAATATTTTGACAGCCCTAGCACTTTCTTCCAACACTTCCTCTTGGTTCCCACACCCCTGTCAAGTTAATTCAAAACCCTCCCGATGGGACAAGCAAAATGCTGCAGAGGGAGCTCAGTCCCAGCTCTGTCCAAGTCCACCCTGTCTGAGTTGTACAGGTGACATCTTCCCCAGTCCCAGTGTCCAAGGAATATCAAGCTTTTCCTCCTGCATCATCTTTCCAGCTGCACGTTCATCTGCCTTACCCTCCTATTTTTGCATTCACTGGCATATGGCACTGGGAATAATCTGGAGATTGTACTTGCTAACTTTCTACCTAGCTTCCGAAAGTCTAATTACAGGACCTCTTCCTCCTTCCAACATAAGCCATTGATACCAACTTGAACCACATCGTCTGGCGGTTCACCCCTGTCCCTGACGAACACCTTCTAGCCTCTGTGTGATATCCTTGACCCTGGCACCAGGGAGGCAACATACCATCCTGGGGTCACGTTGACAGTCATGAACACATCTGCCTGTCCCCTTAACAAATGAATGCTTGTTGGGTCCAATCCTGTTTTCTCCACCCTCCCCTCCTGCACGGTCAGGCTGATTGTCAGGACAAAGGAGCTATAGACATTGTTGCTAAGTTTGCAGATGACACGTGGTCAGGTGAACAGACAGGTAATGTCGAGGAAGCAGGGAGGCTGCACAAAGACTTGGGCAGGATAGGAGCGTGGGCGAAGAAGTGACGGGTGGAATACAATGTGGGAAAGTGTCATCACATCTTGGAAGAACAATAGCGACTGTTACTGTTTTCAAAATGAGGAAAGGCTTTGAGATTCTGAAGTGCAAAGGAACGTGGGAGTCCCAGTTCAAGATTGTCTGAAGGTTATCATGCAGGTTCAGTCGGCAGTTAGGAAGGCAAATAAGAATCAGTCTAGAGGGCATAATGGTGTTGAGGGCAGAGCTGCAGTCAATGAGCAGGAGTCTGACGTTGGATGTCCAGATATTCCATGGATGAGTGCAGAGCTAGGGAAATGGCATCCACTGTGGAATTGGTAAGCAAATTGGAGAGGATTGAGGCAGGCTGAGAGACTGAAGTTAATGTGGGCCATGAGCAGCCTCTCAAAAAACTCCATGATTATGGAGATTGGAACACTGCCAGATCTGCTGAGCTTTTTCAGCAATTTCTGCGTTTGTTTCTGATTCCCAGAATCCACAGTTTTTTTTGTTTTTTTTTGTTCTCTTTTTGGTTTTTCTGTTTCTTGAGAAATTTCCTGTTTAACTCCAGTTAACCCACCTCAAAGATGCAAATCAAGTTCTTTCATTCTCCAACTTGCTCTCTACGTGGCAGTGATGCTCCAGGTAAACTCCAGAGACAGCATTTCATCTTGTCATTAGGTTCACTCATAATGTGCCTTTTTAACTCTGCATCGAACTCACCAATTTCAAATTGGAGCCTCTGCCTCAGTTTTGTTTCCTTCCCTTTGCACAAGTATCAGTCTTTAACTTGTTTTACTCTCATGTCTGTTTTGGGTGATATCTGTTAGGAGGATTTAGAATTTCCTTCCTCAAAAGGCAGTGGATGCAGGATCATTAAATATTTTGAAGGAAAAGGTTAAATGGGTTCTTGATTACCCAAGGTGAAGGAAGATTCATAGAATCATACAGTTCAGAAAAGGCCCTTCGACCCACCCAGTCTGTACTGCTCAATATACACTACTACCTACATGACTCACACTTTCCCACATGTGGCCCATATTATGACATTCAAGTGTTCGACCAGGTACTTTTTAAAAGGTTGTGAGGTTATGTGCCTCGAATATCTTTTCAGGTTGTGCATTCCAGACCCCCACCACTCTCTGGATAATAAAAGATTTTTCCTCAAGTTCCCTCTAAGCCTTTCACTTTAAAAGTGCGTCCCCTTGGTTTTTGATCTCTCAATGCAGGGGAACACATGTTATCGATCCACATTGTCCATTATCTTCATTATCTCATACACCTCGATCAGATTCCCCCCCCAAACCTTTTCTGCTCCAAAAAAAACAACCCGAGCTCATCCAGACTCTCTTCATTGCTGAAATTTTCCATCCCAGACAGCATCCCGGTGAATCTTCTCTGCACCCCACCCCCTCTAATTCGATTATATCCTTCCTGCAGCGCGGTGACCAAAGCTACATCCATGGCAGGCTTCCTGGTCTTGAGTTTGCATGAAACCACATGACAAGATAGCAGTAATATGTGCCTGGTATCTCTGGCTGAGGGGTCACTGCACAATAGGGCAATGCAAGGCAGAGATTCAGAGAGATTCATGTGCACTCAGAGTAAGTGAACACAGGATCATAGAGATGTACTGCACAGAAACTTTGGTCCAACTCAATCATTCTGACCAATGATTCTAAATTAATCTAGTTTCATTTGCCAGTACTTGGCCCATATACTTCTAAACCCTCCTACTCATATACCCATCCAGATGCCTTTTAAATGTTTTAATTGTTCCAGCCTCCACCACTTCCTCTGGCAGTTCTTTCCATACACTCACAGCCCTCTGTGAGACAAAAATTGCCCCTTTGAACCTTTTTAAATCTTTCTACTCTCACCTTAGACCGATGCCCTCTAGTGTTGGACTCCCTGACCCCGGAGAAAAGATCTCGACTATTCACCCTATTTATGTCCCTCATGATTATAAAGTTGTGTAAAGTCACCCCTCAGCCTCCGATGCTCCAAGGAAAATAACCAAAGCTCATTCAACATTTCCCTTTAGATCAAACCCTCCAATGGGGTCATCAACTTTTCTGAACTCTTTCCTATAACAGGGGGAATTGAACATGGCATGCGAAAAATGGCCTCACCAATATCCTGTACAGCCATCAAAAGGCCTCCCAACTCCTATATTCAATGCACAGAATGATAAAGGCAAGTGTACTAAATACCTTCCTCACTCACCTAATGAAAACTGAAAGAACACCGGATGCTATAAGTTAGAAACAAAAACAGACGTCGCTGGAAAAGCTCAGCAGGTCTGGCAGCATCTGTGAAGAAAAATTAGAATTAACGTTTCGGGTCCGGTGACCCTTCCTCACTTCTCTTCACTACTCTGTCTACGTGCGATTTCACTTTCAAGGAACTATGAACTCCAAGATCTCTGTTCAGCAACAGTCTCCAGGACCTTATCATTAAGTGGATATGTCTTGCCCTGATTTGCCCTCCCACAATGCAGTACCTCACAATTAACTCAGTTAAATTCTATTTGCCCATCCTCAGCCCATCAACCCATCTGATTGAGATCCCGTTTTTCTCTGAGGTAACATTCTTTGATGCCCTCTACACCACCAGTTTTGGTGTCATCTGCATACTTACTGACCAGACCTTGTATATTCACATCCAAATCATTTATATAAGTCACAAAAAAACAGTGAATCCAGCACCTATCTTTGTGGCACACCGCTGGTCACAGCCTCCTGACTGAACAGCAACCCTCCATCACCACCCTCTGTCGCCTACCTTCAAGCCAATTTTATTTCCAAATGGCTTGCTCTCCCTGTACTCCATGTGATCTAACCACGTTAGCCAGTCTATCATGTGGGACTATGTCAAACACCTTCGATGGGCATATCGATAATATCCACTGCTCTACCCTCATCAATGCTCTTCGTCACTTCTTCAAAAAACTTAATCAAGTTAGTGAGAGACCATTTCCCACACAGAAAGCCAAGTTGACTATCCCTGATCAATCTTTGCCTTTCCAAATAAGTGTAAATCCTGTTCCTCAGAATCCCCTCTAATGACTTGTGCATCACTCATGTCAGGCTCACTGGTCCATAGTTCCTTGGTTTATCCTTACCACCTTCCTTCAATAATGGCACCATGTTAGCACCATACCTGTGGTTATCGATGATATGAATATTTCAGCAAGGGGCCCGACATCATTTCCCTAGATTCCCACAGAGTAATGGGGTACACCTGATCAGGTCTTGGGGATATGCTCACCTTTATATCTTTTAAGAAATGCAGTAATTTCTCTGTAATTTGGACACTTTTCATTATCATTATTCATTTCCCTAAGTTATGCTGCTTCCTTATTCTTCTCCATATTGCAAAATACTCATTTAGCATCTCCCCATCTCCTGTGGTTTCACACACAAGCGGTCTTGCTGATCTTTAAGGGGCCCTATTCTCTCCTTTGTTACTATTTTGCTCTTTATGTGTTTGGAGAAACACTTTATATTCTCCTTAGTCCTATTTGCCAAAGCTATCTCATGTCCCCTTTACTTCCTTCCTGATTTCTGTCTGAAGTAAACTCTGACTGTCTTTATATTCCTCCAGGGATTCCCTCAATCCCTGCTGTCTGTACCTAACATATGCTTCCTTCTTCTTCTTGACCTGAATCTCAATTTCTCCAGTCATCCAGCGTTCCCTACACCTACCAGACCTGCTCTTCACCTTAACAGGAACATATTGTCTCCGCACTCTCATCTCATTTTTGAAAGCTTCCCACTTTCCTTTGCCTGCAAATATCTACACCCCATTAACTTGGGAAGATTGGCCTTCCTCCAATTTCGAACATAGAACATAGAACGTTACAGAACACTATAGGTCCTTCGGCCCTCGATGTTGCGCTGACCTACGAAATTCATCTGATGTCCCACTAATCTACACCGTTCCATTATTATCCATATGTATGTCCAACACCCATTTAAATGCCCTTAAATGTTAGCAAGTCTACTACTGTTGCAGGCAGGCGTTCCATGCCCCTCCTACTCTCTGAGTAAAGAAACTACCCCTGACATCTGTCCTCAATCGATCACCCCTCAATTTAAAGCTATGTCCCCTCGTGTTAACCTTCACTATCCGAGATAAGAGGCTCTCACTGTCCACCCTACCTAACCCTCTGATTATACGTCTCGATTAGGTCACCTCTTAACCTTCTTCTAACGAAAACAGTCACAGTTTCCTCAGCCTTTCATCCTAAGACCTTCGTCCCATACCAGGCAGTATCCTAGTAAATCTCCTCTGACCTCTTTCCAAAGCTTCCACTCACTTCCTATAATGCGGTGACCAGAACTGCACGCAATACTCCAGGTTCGGCCTTACCAGTGTCTTGTACAGCTGAAGCATGGCCTCGTGGCTCCGAAACTCAATCCCCCTCCCAATAAACACCAACACACCATATGCCTTCTTCACAACCCTATCAATCTGGGTGGCAACTTTCAGGGATTTATCCACCAGGACACTGAAATCTCTCTGTTCATCTGCACTGCCAAGAATTTTATCACTCACCCAGTACTCTGTATTACTGCTTTTTCCAAAGTGAACTACCTCACACTTTTCCACATTAAACTCCATTTGCCACTTCTCAGCCTAGCTCTGCATCTTATCTCTGTCCCTCTGTAATCCACAGTATACTTCGGCACTATCCACAACTCTGCCTACCTGAGTATCATCTACAAATTTACTAACCCATCCTTCTACGACAACCTCCTGATCGTTTATAAAAATGACAAACAGCAGTGGCCCCAAAACAGATCCTTGCAGTGCACCACTGGTAACTGAGCCCCAGGATAAACATTTCCCATCAACCACCACTTTCTTTCAGCTCGCCAATTTCTGATCCAATTCGCTAAATCACCTCCAATCCTGAAACTCTGTATTTTGTGCAGTAGTGTACTGTGTCGAACCTTATCAAATGCCTTACTGAAGTCCATATACACCACATCAACCACCTTCATCCACTTGTTTTGTCACCTTTTCGAAGAACTAAATAAATTTAGTGAGGCACGACCTAGCCTTCACAAAACTGTGTTCACTATCTCTAATCAAATTATTCCTTTGCACATGATTATAAATCCTATCTCTTTTCCAACACCTCTCCCACAACCGAAGTAAGGCTAACTGGCCTATAATTATCAGGGTTGTCCCGACTCTCCTTCTTAAACAAGGGGACAACATTTGCTATCCTCCAGTTTTCTGGCACTACTCCTGGAGACAATGATGAAATAAAGATCAAAGCCAAAGTCTCGGCAATCTCCTCCCTGGTTTTCCAGAGAATCCAAGGATAAATCCCATCCGGCCCAGGAGTCTAATCTATTTTCAGATCTTCCAAAATCGCTAAAACCTCCTCTTTGTCAACCTCAATCCCATCTAATCCAGTAGCCTGTATCTCTGTAATCTCACTAACATTGCCCTTTACCAATGTGAATACTGATGAAAAGTATTCATTAAGCTCTTCCCATATGTCCTCAGGTTCCTCACACAACTTTCCACTACTATCTTTAACTGGCTCTAATCTCACTCTAGTCATTCTTTTATACCTGATATACCTACAGAAGGTTTTAGAGTTTTCCTTGATCCTATCTGCCAACAACTTCTCATGTCCCCACCCTCCCACCTCCCGAAAACCCCTGCTCTTCTTATCCCTCTGTTTAGATCTTTTCTGGCTAGTCTATAACTCTCAAGCCCCCAGCTGAGTCTTCACTCCTTCCTCTTTGTCTTGACAGGAGCTTCAACTTCTTTAGTAAACCATGGCTCCCTCTTTCAACAACTTCCTCCCAGGCTGCTAGGTACAGAATTATCAAGGACCTGCAGTAGCTGTTCCTTGAATAGGCTTCACATTTAAGAGTGTCCATCCCCTGCAATTTCCTTCCCCATCTTATGCATTCTAATTTTAAAGTTTAGACATTTAGAACTTTAATGTTAAGGTCATGTCTATCCTTTTCCAAAACCACTTTAAAATTAACAGAATTATGATCACTGGCCCCAAAACGCTCCCCCACTGACACCTCAGTCACTCGCACTGCTCCATTTGCCAAGAAAAGATCAAGTTGATACGTCCACATACTGAATCAGAACGTTTTCTTGTACACACTTCAAAACTTCCTCTCCAACTGATTCCTTAACACTATGGCAGTCCCAGTCTATGCTGGAAAGCTAAAAACCCCTCTCATTACCACTCTATTGTTTTTACAGATAATTGAGATCTCCCGACAAAGTTGCTTCACAATTTCCCGCTGACTGTTGGAGGCTTTGTAGTACATCCCTGTAACAGAGAGTGAATGGATTCGATTGCAGCCTGGTCCAACTTTCCTGCTGTCTAAATAATGAATGGCTATTCCAGCCTTTTAACCAATCCGATCATTGTTAAAGAACTCATTGGCTCTGTGTAATATTTAGTGGCTGACTGGCAGGAAAATGACACACCTTGAGAATCAGAGAACATAGGAATATGTGCGTGGTTTTTAGTTTGATATGAAGGGTATTGGGGTAAATGCTGAAAGGATGTTTCTCCTCATGGGAGAGTCTCGGACCAGAGGGTGTGGTCCCAGAAGAAAGGAGCATTAACTTAAGATTGAGATGTGGAGGAATTTCTCCTCTCAGAGGGTTGAGAGTCTTTGGGACTCCTTGTCACAGAGAGCTGTGGGGACAGCTCCCTTGTGTATGTTATCTATCTATCTATCTATCTATCTATCTATCTATCTATCTATCTATCTATCTATCTATCATCTATCTATCTATCTATCTATCTATCTATCTATATCTGTCTATCTATCTATCTCTCTGTCTATCTGTCTGTCTATCTGTCTGTCTATCTATCTGTCTGTCTATCTGTCTGTCTATCTGTCTGTCTGTCTATCTCAGCCTTAAACATACACAAGGGAGCTGTCCCAACAGCTCCCTTGTGTATGTTTAAGGCTGAGATAGACAGACAGACAGATAGACAGACAGATAGACAGACAGATAGATAGACAGACAGATAGACAGACAGACAGATAGACAGAGAGATAGATAGATAGACAGATATAGATAGATAAATAGATAGATAGATAGATAGATAGATAGATAGATAGATAGACAGACAGACAGACAGGCAGAGTTTCTTGATCAGTCAGGAAATTGAGGGTTACAAGGAAAGGGCTGGAAAGCGAACATGAGGAACATCGGATCAGCCATGATCCCATTGAAGGGGAGCAGAACTGAGGAGCCGAATTGCCTATTGCCTCCTATTCCTTTTGATCTATGCACTGGCTAGTACAACACTACAGTTTGTTTCTAAATGCCGTCTTATGGGTAGATGTGATCCGTCCAGGCCCTGGGTAAAGAGATTGGCACGTTTCCCACTTTGTGAGTTATTTTGTTTCTCTTATTCATACTCTTCTGGCTCCCAGCAAAGCCAAAAGAAAACTTCAATCCCTTCCTCTCAGCAGCCAGTCCCTTACTGTACCTCATGGTGACGTACAAAGTGCATTTCAACAGTGGATGAGAAAACTACTTCAAATCCAAAACCAATTATATTCAATATTGTGCGACAACATCTGAAACAGAAATGCTAAAATGCTGACAAGAATATTAGCAAGTTTTGGAAGATTTGTAGCTCAAGCTGAGGTTCTAGATGTAGGTTTGCTCACTGAGCTGGAAGATTTGTTTTCAGACGTTTTGTCACCATACTAGGTAACATTTTCAATGCCACAGGAAAAGATGTCACCGCAGGAAATTACATCACCAACCCTAGGAAATTCAAACATAATTAGAAAGTGGGATACATCACCAGTGTTTCATTTGGAGGCTCACTGGAAATGTTACCTAGTATGGTGACGAAACATCTGAAAGCAAACCTACATCCTGCCAAGAATATGTCTACAGGAAAGGCCAACATTGTCACCTGTCCCTGATTACCCTGAAATGTTCCAAGTTGGGATAGCGAGTTGCCTGGAAGGGAATTTACAGGGAGTGGTGTTCCCACGTATCTGCTGCACTTGTCCATCTCGATCATAGAGGTCCCTGATTTGGAAGGTGCTGTTGGAGGTCATTGCCAAGTCATTGTGTCTTACACACTGCTGCTACCATGCAATGGCTGTGAAGGGACTGAATGATTTAACATTCTCAAATCCCACTCCTTATCCTTCTCCTTCCAGACCTCCCTCTCCCACTCCCTATCCCTATTTCTTCCCCGTTGCCTGTCCCACTCCCTCAACCAATCCAGCTCCTCTCCTTCGTTCCACTGAGGGGATTTGTGACCCATTGAAATCTAACTCAAAGCTTCACTGTTAGCTACAGCTCGCTGTCAAGATCACTTTCCAAATGACAGTTTCGCCTTAGTGAGAGATAAATGTTTGCAGCATCCCAGATAAATGCAGAATCAGTCGGAGCACATCAGCAGTTTGTGGAATGATGGTGTCGTGGTGTTGTAAGTGACATGTGAATACTTGGAACTGCGACAGAGTAAAGACTTGACCAGGATCATGAGAGAATGGTGATATAGATCAAGCTGCAAATGGAAGTCCTATTAGAAGCCAGCAGCAATACTTTGGGAGAGTGAGTAGAGTTAGAAACCAAACACAGAACAGATCAGGATTCTAAGGAAGTAAAACCCAAGGCAAACCATACATAAGGTACAACACTGAAAAAGCTAGGCTGGTCTGTGTTACTGTTCAGGAAGGAGAAAGTGAGGACTGCAGATGCAGGAGATCAGCATCGAGAGTGTGGTGTTGGAAAAGCACAACAGGTCAGGCAGCATCAGAGGAGCAAGAGAATTGATGTTTCACGAGTTTCCTCATTTCCCCTCCCCCCACCTTATTCCAGATCCAACTCTTTCCAACTCTGCACCAGCCTCTTGAACTGTCCTACTGTCCATCTTCATTCCTACCTATCCGCTCCACCCTCCTCTCCAACCTATCACCACCACCCCTACCTTCATCTACCCATTGCACTCTCAGCTGCCTTGCCCCCGACCCCACTCCCCTCCTATTTACCTCTCTACCTCATAAGCCTCATTCTTGATGAAGGGCTTTTGCCCGAAACATCGATTCTCCTGCTCTTCGGATGCAGCCTGACCTGCTGGGTTTTTCCAGGACTACACTGTTGACTGTGCTACTGTTCAATAAGTTCCACACATCCCTCTGCTCACTTTACATTATCTCACACATTTAACACATTTTTCTGTTCCTTTCTCCTTTCTATGCCTGTTTTCAAATGCACCTGTGCTCAAAGAGGAAAATAATACACAGAGGCCAAGTTTAAGTTTATCCTGTTCTCTCACTGTCCTTCCTGATGAAGGGCATATGCCAGAAGCATCGATTCTCCTGCTCCTCGGATGCTGCCTGACCTGCTGTGATATTCCAGCACCCCACTCTAATCTAGACACTATCCTTTCTGTCAGGATACGATAAGGGGACATAATTCAGGGAGAGGGTGAAAACACAATGTCAGTATATGCTGAGATACTGAGTGTCTTTTCGAGCCCCTACATGGTGTTCCAACATATGTACTGGCCTTCCTTTATGTTCTTTTTCAATATACACTCCCCATTTAACTCACATTAAATGCTTCACATTTCTAAATTGTCCTGGATCTGAAGAAAGATCATTGACCTAAACTGTTGTCTCTGGTTCTCTCTTTACAGATGCTGTTGGGATTGGTAAATATCTCCAAGCATTTCCTCTTTCTATCCAAATACGTTTCTCTGAATTGTGTTGTGAAGTATTAGGGCAATTGGAAATGCTACATAAAGGTCACTTCTGGTTGTTGACATTGTTATGGAATTGAACACAATGCCTCTGCTCGTGTCTAATCAGTGATTATTCAAGTTTAGCTCAACTTCCTTGGTATGTACCTTATGCCTGTTCATAC
Organism: Chiloscyllium plagiosum; assembly: GCF_004010195.1. Classification (NCBI taxonomy): domain Eukaryota; kingdom Metazoa; phylum Chordata; class Chondrichthyes; order Orectolobiformes; family Hemiscylliidae; genus Chiloscyllium; species Chiloscyllium plagiosum. Next base: position 79,056,587 of record NC_057721.1, read on the forward strand.
AAAGGGGATATGTCTAAGCCAGCTATGGTTGGGATGGTAGGAGGGTGGCCTTGTACAATTGGCCTGTGTTGCCACAATTACTGTCAGCCTGCCTGTACCCGCTGTGATGTGAAGAGAAGTGAAGTGAGGGTGGGTGGGTGGTTGCACTCTGAGAGGCAGGATGTGGTCAGCCTACCCATTGCCCACTTGAAGCTTTCTCCTGGAGGTGAAGGGCACTCAGTCGGGGCAGCAAGAGAGGGGCAGACCTAATGTGTGACCCAATAGCTTGGTGAGATCTTGCCTCCCAACCCAACAGATGACCCTTGTCACATCAGCAGCTGGAAACAGAGACTCTGGAGGAGTCTGAAAACCTCCTCTTCCTAGGCTGCTGTACTATTAATGGCCACTACATGGAGTGAGGTTGCAGAGCTTCCAGCCTTTGATTAAATATCCCCCAAGTCCCACTCTCTCAATAGACAGAGAGGTGACTCATCGTGGATTAACCAGAGGGACACCACGCCTCGGGTGGGGGGAAGGGGTGAGAAGGAGAGTCCTTCATGGTAACCTCAGCCGGGGCAGGAATTAAACCCACACTGTTGGGAGTCACTCTGAATCACAAACTGACCATCCAGCCAATTGAGCTAACCAACCTCCTATGCTTGGCTGGTTGCTCAAAGAGTTAGGACATCTTCCTTTTGAGGAGGGGGTGAGGTTGCAGGAGGCTGACCCCAAGAAAACTAAACTCAAAACATACTGCAAGCTGACTCAGCACATCATTAGATTCTTAATCCCAGATATTTATTGAAATTAAATTCCACCATCTGCTCCCTCCCGTCCTCCATCCGGGCTCTGTTTAAAGTGCACCTCTCAAACAACAGCAATAAGACCAAGGTGCTTTCTCCAGCAATACATGGTGAATGGAGGAGAGTTACACAGTGCAATTAATGACCATGAAATAAAACAACTGACAGCAGTATGTGCCAGTGAGTGGAATTACTCAACAATCTCTGTTCAGACTGGGAACACTGACGATGATGTACACAATCTGAAGCTACACTTTTCAAAGTACAAAAACACTTGGGCATTTCCCGAAGCAGTACCAATCCTTCCAGAAATACACACCATTCCTTATCTTATAATGACTTGGAGCCTTCTGTTCTCTTCCTACTAACTCACTCACTCAGATCCAGCAATGTTTATATCAATGAGCCTTCCCATTAATATTGGACAAAGTCAGAAGTCAAACGACACCAGGTATAGCCCAACAGGTTTATTTGAAATCACAAGCTTTTAGAGTGTAGCCCCTTCATCAAGTGAAGTGAGGGAGAAGCTCACAGACACAGAATTTATAGGTACACAGAGACCAAGGGCAGAGGGATCAAAAGATCAGATAAATGGTGTAAGTGGAGTGTGGAATAATAAGTCTCTGCAGGTAATCAAAAGGGTCACACAACATGAGGAAAATGTCAACAGATGAATAACAAGTGAAAGGATGACCTATAATCCCATGAAATGAGGCAGAGAGAAAATTTGCAAAAATTAAAGCTAAGGTGGTGCTGGAGACAAACCAAGTGACTGGAATAACATGACAGGTATAAGAGTCACATGCTGAAGTCCTCACTAATGTAATAATTTCAGGTCGTTCTCCAATAACACCGTAGTTACATTCCCACCTGATGCTGTGTTATTGAAGTGTGTGCAATAAAAATAATGGGGTCTTAAAGAAAAACAGGGTTTGGGTGAACCATTAAAAATACCAGTAAAAATCATGACAAAAGTGGCAGTTAGCCTCACACAAACGATAACACAGTCTAAGTAAATTATGATGCTGGAAAAGCACAGCAGGTCAGGCAGCATCCAAGGAGCAGGAGAATCGACGTTTCGGGCATAAGCCCTCCATCAGGAATCCCTATTCTTTTTGCGTCATACATTTCAACTTTGTTCTCGAGCATCTGCAGTCCTCACTTTCTCCAGAGTAAATGTGCATCGTGCAATTCTTCAGAATCTTCAACTGATTTCTCTCGATTAGCATCTATACCTGCACTGGCCTGGATGGTACCCCTGGTCCAGGTTGGTATGGTTCCAGTAGAATGGCATTCTCTGTTTGCCTGGGAGAAAAGGCTGGCTACACTACGTTCCAGCCAGTCTTCTGATCCCATCCAATGGTAACACTGCCCAAGTCCGATCCCAGAATGAAACCTGCCTTGGTAGATCAAGGGTTGAATCTTAATTTCTTTCACTAATTGCCAGTTCTGTCAAGTTTTTTGGAGGGTTTCACAATGTGATCCTTGGGGGCGTCTATCACCATATTTTACAAAACCTGTCTCATTTATTACCTACCCCACCCTTTGGTGCCCCCTCACACATTCTCGCACCATCACACCATGTGCCATTTCCAAAACAACTCCCCAATTCCTGGATATCCCAGAATTAACCAACATTGTGATCAGTGCCATCTTTAAACAGATATTGTGGCCCCAGACAAGAACTGTCAGTCTGGAACTGCCCTGCATGGTTCCTGACATTGACCCTGGATGGGGCAGACAATGGAAAACTGGTGCCTCTCTTTGTGGGCAAGGACATGGAGATACTGCTGATGGGGATGGGGTGATGCAGAGGCAGGATGGTCCTTTTCTCCAGGGCCAACAAAGGACACCATTCTACTGGAACAACACCAACCTGGACCAGGGTTACCATCTAGGCCAGTGCAATCTCAACCATCTGAAGGAATGCACAAAATGTAGGAAGAAGATCAATGACCTTCTCCACTCTGCCAGTGAAAGTGCCACCACCTTCTCATTGATCCCTCACACTCACTCTATCTCTGCTACTGTCCCCAACATTTCCTGCAACATCTTCCCCACTCACTCTCACCCTCACTAACATCTGACCCTGACTAACCCCGAATCTCTTCTGCACAGCCCACTCACCCCCTCAGGACATCTCCACACATGCACCAAAGGTAACATTGTGCCACTGGCCTTTCTCTCCCTCACCCACTATGTACAGAGTTTCCTGACTGACCACCCTGAGCAGCTGGCTGACCATGTCTAAAACCCTGTACTGGTATTTTTTGCAGTTGGTTACCATAGCGATTAGTCACTGAAACAGATTCATATGAGTTTGCAGATATTCTTTAACATCTAATCATATTTTCTAAACAAAGAGAGAAAAAAATTACTCTTAATACAAACAACAAAGTTTCAAATTGCTCCTCAACTCTGCCCTTTTACTGTTAGTCAATTCCAGTGAAATTTCACTCTTAACTCGACTCTAAGTTTTTAAATTAACAGACTGCCCTCAGCTTCTTGTCCTCAGGCTGTAGAGACATTTTCCAAGTTCACTGACACAAACATTTCATAATACCTATCACCAAGCTCTTCACGAAAAAGCGCACATGCCTACTGATCACGTGATGCTGATGCGGAGTCCAGTCATCCGTGTACCGCGACACCGAATGCCGGGGATGAGAATTACGTAACAGCGAATGAGAGCATGGTGGGGTTACATGTGACCCTAAGATCATGTTGAGGCTGTCTTCATGAGGACAGAACTTGGCTCTTGGTTTCTACTTGGCAATTCTACGTTGCTCTAGATTAGTGGTGCTGGAAAAGCACAGCAGTTCAGGCAACATCCAAGGACCAGTAATATCGACATTTCGGGCAAAAGCCCTTCATCAGGAAATTCTACGTTGTTGTGTATCTCAAAGTACAAAAACATTTGGGTATTTCCTGAAGCAGGAATCCTTCCAGAAGTTCACACCATTACTTATCTTATAATGACTGGTGCCTTCTGTTCTCTTCCTACTGACTCACTCACTCAGATCCAGCGATTGTTATATCAATGAGCCTTCCCTTTAATATTGGGTTAATGTGTTGGGTTGCTCATGTGTAATATGTATTAATCTCATTAAATTGATTTGAGTTTTTGGGGCTGTGTGCTCAAGGAAGGGTTAAACATTGCACTCCATAGGCATTGAGCTTCTAATCTCAACTTGATTTCAAACAATTTAACTCATGGGGGTTCGGCATTCTTTCATAAATCAGGAGAGATTAGAAAGGTCTCTCAAACATACCTGATGGGAGAGTAGGAACTGGGCACTGAGTCACTCTCTTTACCAGGCTACATGTCCACCCACTTCAACCCCTTCCAATATTTCCACATCCCCATTCTCTCCTGGAAAATTGAAACACAGGGAGACGTCTGCACTCATATAGCACCATTCACATCTTCAGTCATCTCAAACCAATATTTGAGGTGTAATCATGACTGCCATGTCAGAATCTTGGCAGTCAATATGCAAGCAATTAGCTCTTACAATCAGCAACATTATAAAGACAAAGATCGTGGAGGTAGTGAGGACTGCAGATGCTGGAACATCACAGTCATTAGAAAGTGGAGCTGGAAAAGACTCAGCAGGTCAGGCAGCATCAGGCCGTCAATGTTATGGGCAGGATACTTTATCAGGGCCATGCTGATGAAGAGTCCTGCCTGACACGGTCACTCTCCTGCGCTTCTGATGCTGCATGACCTTCTGTAACTTTTCCAGGTTCATATTTTATTGACAATAAAGACGAGATCATTTTACTTTTTGGTGGTTAGTTAAGGGAAAAGGATTCAACCTGGAACACTAGAAATCACTATCCTGGTCACCTTCAAACTCGAGTCCACGGGATCTTTGCCATCCCCCTGGGGAGCAGGCAGGGGCTCACTTTAACATTTCATTCAAACGTTGGCACCTCTGGCAATGCTGCATTCCCTCACCATCGCACCAGGAAATGCCAGCCTGGGGTTTGTGCTCAAGGCTGTGGGATAGGCTTCAAACTTATCACTTCTGATTCAGAGAGTGAGAGAGCTAGCTGTAACACATGTACCTTTTGTTTAAGAGACAACACGTTTGAGGGCTCCCTGTGCTGTGCTGAGTGTGTGTATACAATGTTGTGACTCTGCCTGGAAATTAATCCACTGTGGCTCTTCAAGCTGGACAGCAGATCGTTTGCTGTAACATCTGCTTCATAATTTACAGTGTGTTTTACTGTTTCAATAAACAAACCCACGGAGTTAATGAATTTCTAACAAATAATTAATTATTTGACCATAATGAGTAACATTACAAAAACACTGAAAGAACTGTGGATTCTGTCAATCAGACAAAAACAGAAATTGCTGGAGAACCTCAGCAGGTCAGGTCTGGCAGCATCTTTGGAGGAAAATGAGTTAACATTTCGGGTCCAGTGACCCTTTTTCAGAACTTGCAACAGGGTTAGTTCTGAATAAGAGTCATCGCCTTTCCATGAGATCTTGGCTGATCTAATCGTCTTCAACGTCACTTTCCTGCCTTTTCCCCGTAACACATGATTCCCTTCCTGAATAAAAATGTGTCTTAACACAAACATATTTAATATTCTTCCTCAATGCCCCTCTGTGTTAAAGGAGAACAGGTTCACAACACTTTGAGAGAAGAAATTCCTCCTCAACGCTGTCAGCAATGGGCATTCCCTACTTCCAAGATGATTCCTAGGCTCTCCTACAAGATGATTCCGAGACAACCTTTCCATGTTTACCCACTCAGGGTCCCGAAGAACCTGACATACTTTAATTAGGTTGTCACTCATTCTTCTAGATAAGCATCAGCACAATTGACTCAACTTCTGCTCATACAAGGGTTCTTCCATACATGGGATCAGCCTTGTGAACCACCTCTAGTACCAGACGATCTTTCATGGAATCCCTACAACACAGAAAGAGGCCATTTGGCCCATTGAGTCACCACCGTGCCTCAGAAGAGAATCCCACTCTATCCCCATATTTAGCACAGCCAATCCAAATAACCTGCACATCTTTTGACCGTGGGATGAAACCGGAGGACATGAAGGGGACACACACAGACTTGGGGAGAATGTGCAAACTCCACACAGACATTCGCCCAAGGGAATTGAACCTGGGTCCCTGGTGTTGTGAGATAGCTCTGCTAAACCACTGAGCCACCATGTCACCTTGAGATGAGCGTAAAACAGTTCCCAGCATTCCAGCTGTTGTCTGCTAGTGTCTCGTACAATTGCAGCAAGCCTTCCCTCCTTTTCAATCCCATTCCCTCTGGAATAAAGGCCAGCATTCTAACAAGGCCTCACTCTGGGATCGGACTTGTCCAGTATTATCATCATGATGCCCCTCACATTTACTGTGATAGCGGCTGGCCCCTTGCCCAAGCTGACATCAGAGAATGTGCTGTAGCTGGGGGCTCTGTATAACCCAGCCCCACATTAAGGGCAGCACAGTGGCTCAGTGGTTAGCACTGCTGCCTCACAACGTCAGGGACCCAAGTTCAATTCCTGCCTTGGGCGACTATCTATGTGGAGTTTGCACATTCTCCCTGTGTCTATGTGGGTTTCCTCTGGGTGCTCCGGTTTCCTCCCACAGTCAACAATGTGCAGGTTAGATGAATTGGCCATGCTAAATTGCCTGTAGTGTTAGGTGCATTAATCAGGGGTAAATGTAGGGGAATGGGTCTGGGTGGGTTATTCTTCAGAGGGTCCAGTGTGGACTTGTTGGGCTGAAGGACCTGTTTCCACACTGTAGGGAATCTAAAACACAGTGGCTCAGTGGTTAGCACTGCTGCCTCACAGTACCAGGGTCCTAGTTCGATTCCAGCCTCGGGTGACTGTCTGTGTGGAGTTTGCACATTCTCCCCATGTCTATGTGGGTCTTCTGGATGCTCCGGTTTCCTCCCACAATCCAAATATGTGCAGATCAGGTAAATTGGCCATGCTAAATTGTCTACTGTGTTATATGCATTAGTCAGAGGGAAATGGGTCTGGGTGGGTTACTTCAGAGGGTCAGTGTGGACTGGTTGGGCCGAAGGGCCTGTTCCAACACTGTAGGGAATCTATTTTAATCACACAGTGCATTGAATCTCGAACTCAGTGACAGGAACCTGTGCTCTAACATGAACACTATCGTGAAAGAGGGGTCTCAAAGATAAAGGCACCCGTGGGAGTGAGCTGCAGACTGAGAACGACAGATGTCTTCATTGTCTGAGGCTGAAATATTCAGTTCCACTCACAGTGCTCCCCAAACTGGAGTCTGGAGGGAGAAAAATTAATTTTCAAATTGTTAAATATCCCAGTGAGTTAACAATAACCAGAGGGAGTGTGGAGTTTGCACATTCACCCCGAGTCTGTGTGTGTCCTCTTCATGTCCTCCGGTTTCACCCCACGGTCAAAAGATGTGCAGGTTATTTGGATTGGCTGTGCTAAATATGGGGATAGAGTGGGATTCTCTTCTGAGGCGCAGTGCAGACTCAGTGGGCCAAATGGCCTCTTTCTGTGTCGTAGGTATTCCATGAAAGATCGTCTGGTACTAGAGGTGGTTCACAAGCTGATCCCATGTATGGGTTGTTCCAAACAGACTGTGGGTGAGGTTCCCCATTTCATTCCGCTCCCACACCAGTAACCCCCCCAAACTGTCACATTCCCGGGTGTGAGGGGATGGACTGGTTCCCCTCTTTCTCCACCCAGCCCCTCGGTTGGTTAGACACTTGTGGATGTCTTTCTCCCAAACCACATGAACCAATATCTTCAAAGGAACAATTTAAACAGGCTTTCTGGCGTTAGCAGCAGCTGAGTTTATTAATGAGTAAACGCGGGCAAATTAATAACACAACACACAGGCACATGGATTAGAAATTAGAGATGAGACTGAAAAGACACATGGTAAAACAACAAGATGTATTCTGGAATAAATTCAGAATGGTACACAAAGTGCAGATAGTGGAACATTGCAGCCGTTTCAGCGAGGGTTACTGGACAACCATCAAGAAATTACAGCTCAGTCTGTTTGGACTGGCCCTTTCCCATTTTGAAAGGCTGTTGTTTGAGCTTCTGTCTGCATCCATAGCTGTGACATTCTGTGGGTCTCTCTGTCTCTCCTACAGTCTTTCTCAGCTGCTGTAGCACTCTTTTAAGAAACACATTTTGGAATTAAAAATTAAATATGATCACAGTATTTTGTCGTTCCAATCTGTGATCACAGCATGGCATAGGGAGAAACAAGGGAAAACAACCAGGAACCAGGGCAAGTTTGTTTAATTTCTCAAACTGAAACAGAAATTGCTGATGAAACTCAGCAGGTCTGGCAGCATCTGTGGAGAGAAAGCAGAGTTATTATTTCGAGTCTGGTGACCCTTTACCAGCAATTTCAGTTTCAGTTTCAGATTTCCAGTGCCCGCAGTTCTCTGTTTTGTTTTGGTGTTAATAATTTCTTGCCCAGGATCTCTCTGCAGACTGGGTACAATCTCTTGTATAAACCAGCAGCCCTGTACTACATTGCTCAGGTCCTAACATCATCAATGAGGCCTGTTCATGAAAATAATATCAAGCTGGGTTAGAGCAGAAATGAGGCAAGTCTTTTCCAACTTTCCAATGGATTGTGTCCGATACGTAGCTGATATTAATTTATCCACTTTAGCTCTGGAGATGGTGGTGTAGTTGGTATCTCACTGAATGAGTAAATCAGAGTGGTCTGGGCCCAGTCTGTTCCTGTACCACGTGGCTGATGGTGAAGTTTGTATTGTGTTACTAAATCTAGATTATAAAGCTGGTCATGGACAGAGCAATAACAGCTGTTTCTTGCTGTAAAACCCATCAGGTTCAGTAATGTCCTTTACAGAATGGAATCTGCTGTCCTTACCTGGTCTGAACGACATGTGACTCCAGACCCACAGCAATGTGGCTCACTCTTAACGGCCCTCAGTAATAGCCTGGCAATCCACTCAGTTCAGGGACAGTTAGTGATGGGCAACAGATCATGCCCTGCCAACAATACCCACGTCCAATGACAGATTTCTTTAAATCCCATTCTCCTTTCACCCACAAAGCTGATGATTTCAGTTTGGAGATTTTCACTGGGCCCCAATCACAGTGACAGGTGTACAGTGACAATCCCCAGACCCTCACAGTCAGGGCTTCCTCACCCTTCAGCACAACCGACTAAAACTACCAGAGACTGCAGATCACACTTTGAACTCCTCCGTCATTTCAGAACCCACCAAAATGGACAGGATGTAAGTGATCCATCATGGACCATGGTTAAGTCCTTACTGACTGACCCGGCAGAGCAATGGGAATCTCGGTTGCAAGTTTCACTGGAACATTTGTCCCTCTGACTGTACACAGTCCCTCAGTACTGCACCAAGTACACCCACCTGGATTATGGGCCCAAGCCGGAGTGTGTGAATTGAGCTGGAACTGTAAGTGCCTCCCCCGATCTGATTGCACTTGACCCTCGTCGGCTCATTCCACAAGGACACCTTTCCAGATACACAGAGTGGGAGAGACACTTAAGTGAAGAGTTGGAGCACTCTTCACTTAAGTGACACAGACAAACTGATATCCCCACCTTAAATCAAGTGGGAGGGGTTATAACATAATCAGCCTTTGCTTCTGGAATGAGGTCAATGTCCTTTCTAATCCCATTCCCCCCATAATCGAAAACAACATGTCCCTCTCTCACTGCCCATAGGAGCTAATGTGACACTGCCACTGACTGAACTCTGGTTTTGGCAACTCCCCCCTGCCTGGAAGCTGGGGCTGAGAGACAAAAGTGAGTGGGAAGGAGGGACGGTGGGTTGGGGTGTGACAAGGCTGGGTGGGTTAAAGAGCTGGAGACATGCTCAACAGGACTCAGTGTCCAACATTTCTTCAAAGCACAAGATGAAATTGACAAAAGATGCTTTCAAAATAATAAAGAGAGAAAACTTATGATAGTAGCATAGACTTGATAAAAATATAAACTATACAGATGAGCTTCTAGGATGAAATAGATGTGAGGAGTTCAATTAAACGGTGGTTTGTTGTGAAAATGGGATAGGGCCATTAATAATGTGAAACAAAGAAATGAGAGTCTCTGACAAAGTATTTAAATTGACTTTTACATTTGAACACACCAAAACACCCAAGGTTTATACAGAAAACAAGGGGTCGACAGGATTGGGGAATTTAAAGCAATCACTGTTACAAGAGTAGGTATCCTGTCGAAATTTATGGGAGAATAAGTAGGCAGCCTTTGGTCCTGGGAGCATGCGTCCTTGTGTCTTAAAGGACGGAGCAGGTCTTGTTTATTTGGAACACTTTGTTGCTGATAACCATTGTGCTCTGTTGATTCTGTTTGGGTGTCTCTAGGATCCTGAGAGCTCTTTGCCGAGTGTACAATATTAATTTGCCCAGCTCTGTCAGTGATTATCAGGGAAAGGAATATACACAGTGTGAGCCAGCAGTCGGTGATGCAGGTCACAAGGTTATTGGAACACAACAAAGGTAAGAATTAAACTTTGACAGTTTTAACATTAACAACTTTACTAGGATCGGCACAATTTTGTGGAAACTCAAAAACTTCCCAGTTTCTAGTAGCTTTGGCTGGTTTGTCAGTTTCTTTGGTCTGTTTTCTTTTAAAATGGAAGAATAATTTATATTCATAAAACTATCTTTATATACAGACATAGTCACAAATGTGGTTTGGTTCCGTACAGTAGCATATAGAAACAATCACTGGGATTTGACTCTATCCAACAAACAAACCAAAAACATCTCTTACTTGTACAAGACTGTACGTACAGACATTTGAGGTACTGGAAGGGTCAGTCCTTTACCTGAACGATGTCTGTAAAGGGACTGTGGTTTCATATTGATAGCCAGCTTCAGCAAGGCTTCAATGGTATGCTCCTTTCACTGCTCTGAAGACCTGTCCAAAATGCTTTGATCAGAGTGATGTGTACATTACCACAAGCTGCCTTACCACAAGCGTCCCTGGCGCTGTTGAGCAGCAGTGCTAACCACTGAGCGACTATACTAACCTAAGGCTGGGACTTTTATCACTGGAGCATAGAAAGTTGAGGGGTGACTTTATAGAGGTTATAACATCATGGGGCGGAGGAGAAGGAGTAAACAATACTTGGAGATAGAGTGCAAAGAGAGTGAAGAATAGTTGGGCAGTCAAAGCAGTGGATTACGGTCAACCTGGGAGGATGAATAGCCATTTGTGTACTCTCCCACATCCTTACCCCATGCGACCACACAGCAGGCCTTATTATTACATGGTCAGCTATTACACAGGTAGCCGTGGAACAGGATCATAAGACACAGAATTTATAGCAAGAGATCACATACTGAAATGATATCATAGATTCCTTACAGTGTGGAAACAGGCCCTTCGGCCCAACAAGTCCACACCGCCCCTCCAAAGAGTAACCCACCCAGACCCATTCCCCTACTCTATATTTACCTTTTTTCTAATGCACTTAACGTACATATTTCTGAACACTATGGGCATTTAGCATTGCCAATCCACATGACCTGCACATCTTTGGATTGTGGGAGGAAACCGGAGCACCCTAAGGAAACCCATGCAGACACAGGGAGGATGTGCAAACTCCATACAGACAGTCTCCCGAGCTGCAATCCTTGGCGTTGTGAAGCAGCAGTGCTAACCACTGAGCCACTGTGCCGCACCTGAGATATTGAACAAACCTAGATTGCTGTTGAGCCAAAACCTGCAAACTATTCTCAAAGGTGAAAGACTTTGCAGCAATCTCGGTTTGTTCAATATATCACATCAGTGGCATGACATTGAGATCTTTTGCTATAAATTTTGTGTCTTAATGTCCTGTTTCATAGCTACTTGATGAAGGAGCGTCGCTCCGAAAGCTAGTGTTTCCAATTAAACCTGTTGGACTATAACCTGGTGTTGTGTGATTTTTAACTTTGCCCACCCCAGTCCAACACCAGCTCCTCCAATCATTGACAGCTTGTTGGAAGCTGACTGCCAATACGAAGCTACAGTGCCATTAACTACACACGTTAGCTGCAAAACTATAGCAGCCTCTGACTGCTCAAGCCAAGTAGAAACATTAGAAAGGAAAGTCAGAAATACAAGCACAGCAACTGAAATAAACAGGGCTCAAAAACTGGCCAAGAACAAGGTATGCTGGAAATACCTCAGCCAAGGCAAGCAGACACACAGAGTTAAGTCTGTCTGGAGATGGGCCCCTACAAGAAGCAAGCTTACCGAATTTAAAAAAAACCAGAGAGGCTCCAGAAGACACCAGCAAGTGTAAAAGGGCAAGTCCACACTTCCTAACAAACAGATCACCACTCGATACACAGGACAGACGTGACTCGGTAAAACCGCATACTCTCAGTCCGAAACCAGACTTTCAGGCCCGAAAGCATTTAGCAAACCACATTTCAAGTTGATGAAGCCAATTAACTTGATGCTGTGATTGGTTAGGTCTTTGGAAAACATTGGGATAGCCAGGAAGGCATAAGAACCTGGCAGGGCTGAAGGAAAATCTCATTCTCCGCTCTAACTAGAGACCAGAGAATGGATGCTGGGAGGCAGTCTCTCTGTTGTTGTATGTGGCTCATGTTTGGCCCATTCCCCAAACCTGCACTGTTGCAATCACCTGAGCCATCTTCCACTTCTTCCGGAGGTCTAAGGTGGATTATGTTTGCACGGACACCATGGGTAAAACTCTGGATAAGAGCAGGGGAGTAATGTACCCAATACCACCTTTATCCTGATGGCCAACTTGTGTGTGTGCTGCATCAAGCGGTGTGTAGACCCTTGGTACACAAACACTGAGTGTCACTATGTCCTGAGATTCTAGCTGTCCCCAGTGCTGCTAAGAATAGGACGAGTCTTGTTGCTGCAGAACGCTCCAAGTTCTTGGACTGGTCCATCTCACCCATTCTTTGTAGAGAAATCACAACGCCATCAGGAAGTGGTCGGCACAAGTGTCCTTGAGGGAAAAGGAGAAGGGGGATCATATTGGTGGTTCCCTGAGCAGATTGTCAGTCATTTGTCAGGACACCTGATCACCAGACCTTTCCAACAAGCACCAAGACACCACTTAGCTAGTGGCAAGAAGAGCACTGCCTACCACATCCTTCCTGCCTGGCCAGACTCTCTGCACTAGTGCACAATGCCTCGAAGTGGCTGTGTGGGGTGTGGGGTGTGGGGTGGGGTGGAGGGAGGAGTGGAGCGTGGAGACTGTCACACACCTCCTCCTGGAATGTGCCTTTCCAAAGGAAGTCTGGAGAGAGAGATTCAGCTTTTCTTCTGGAGCTTCGTCCCGAACAGCTAGGGGACACACGGCTCTGTGCTCTCCGGACTGTTCCCCCGGGACACTCGGCTCTGTGCTCTCCGGGCTGTTCCCCCGGGACACACGGCTCTGTGCTCTCCAGGCTGTTCCCTGTGACACACGGCTCTGTGTTCTCCGTGCTGTTCCCCCGGGACACACGGCTCTGTGCTCTCCTGTTGTTCCCCCGGGACACACGGCTCTGTGCTCTCCGGGCTGTTCCCTGTGACACACGGCTCTGTGCTCTCCGTGCTGTTCCCCCGGGACACACGGCTCTGTGCTCTCCGGGCTGTTCCCTGTGACACACGGCTCTGTGCTCTCCGTGCTGTTCCCCCAGGACACACGGCTCTGTGCTCTCCGGGCTGTTCCCCGAGGACACACGGCTCTGTGCTCTCCGGGCTGTTCCCCCGGGACACACGGCTCTGTGCTCTCCAGGCTGTTCCCCCGGGACACACGGCTCTGTGCTCTCCGGGCTGTTCCCCTGGGACACACGGCTCTGTGCTCTCCAGGCTGTTCCCTGTGACACACGGCTCTGTGCTCTCCGGGCTGTTCCCTCAGGAGACATGGCTCTGTGCTTTATGGGATGTTCCCCCAGGACACACAGCTCTGTGCTCTCCGGGCTGTTCCCCCGTGACACACGACTCTGTGCTCTCCGGGCTGTTCCCCCGGGACACACGGCTCTGTGCTCTCCGGGCTGTTCGCCCAGGACACACGGCTCTGTGCTCTCCGGGCTGTTCCTCCAGGACACACGGCTCTGTGCTCTCCGGGCTGTTTCCCCAGGACACACGGTTCTGTGCTCTCCGGGCTGTTCCCCCAGGACACGCGGCTCTGTGCTCTCCGGGCTGTTCGCCCAGGACACACGGCTCTGTGCTCTCCGGGCTGTTCCCCTAGGACACGCGGCTCTGTGCTCTCCGGGCTGTTCCCCCAGGACACACGGCTCTGTGCTCTCCGGGCTTTTCCCCCAGGACACGCGGCTCTGTGCTCTCCGGGCTGTTCCCCCAGGACACACGGCTCTGTGCTCTCCGGGCTGTTCCCCGGGACACACGGCTCTGTGCCCTCCGGGTTGTTCCCCCAGGACACATGGCTCTGTGCCCTCCGGGCTGTTCCCCCGGGACACACGGCTCTGTGCTCTCCGGGCTGTTCCCCAGGACACACGGCTCTGTGCTCTCCGGGTTGTTCCTCCAGGACACACGGCTCTGTGCTCTCCGGGCTGTTCCCCAAGGACACGCGGCTCTGTGCTCTCCGGGCTGTTCCCCCGGGATACATGGCTCTGTGCTCTCCGGGCTGTTCCCCCGGGACACACGGCTCTGTGCTCTCCAGGCTGTTCCCCCAGGACACACGGCTCTGTGCTCTCCGGGCTGTTCCTCCAGGACACACAGCTCTGTGCTCTCTGGGCTGTTCCCCGGGACACACGGCTCTGTGCTCTCCGGGCCGTTCCCCCGGGACACACGGCTCTGTGCACTCCGGGCTGTTCCCCCGGGACACACGGCTCTGTGCTCTCCGGGCTGTTCCCCGGGACACACGGCTCTGTGCTCTCCGGGCTGTTCCTCCAGGACACACGGCTCTGTGCTCTCCGGGCTGTTCCCCGGGATACACGGCTCTGTGCTCTCCGGGCTGTTTCCCCGTGACACATGGCTCTGTGCTCTCCGGGCTCTTCTCCCAGGACACACCGCTCTGTGCTCTCTGGGCTGTTCCCCCAGGACACACCGCTCTGTGCTCTCCGGGCCGTTCCCCCGGGACACACGGCTCTGTGCACTCCGGGCTGTTCCCCCAGGACACACCGCTCTGTGCTCTCCGGGCTGTTCCCCCAGGACACACGGCTCTGTGGTCTCCGGGCTGTTCCCCCGGGACACACGGCTCTGTGCTCTCCGGGCTGTTCCCCCGGGACACACGGCTCTGCGCTCTCCAATCTGTTCCCCCGGTACACACGGCTCTGCGCTCTCCAGGCTGTTCCCCCGGGACACACGGCTCTGTGCTCTCCGGGCTGTTCCCCCGGGACACACGGCTCTGTGCCCTCCAGTCTGTTCCCCCGGGACACATGGCTCTGCGCTCTATAGTCTGTTTCCCCAGGACACACACCGAGATAAACATCAACTGCATTTGGAAGATTGTCAACTCAGTGAAAGACGCTCTTTGGTTTGCCCGAAGCTTGTTGGTCTTCCAAAACAAGGAATTGACCTTGACTGGATGTTGCAGACTGGCATATTCCCAGGCACAAGACTACACGTTTGAGGGACACACTAAAGCTTGGGCCAGTTACTGCTAAGGCGCAGTGGGACAAGACTACAATCTGACGTCTTTCTGTTGAAGGAAAATGTGGCTTCATTCAGTTATCAGACCCTCCCAGTACCTCAAATGTATGTAAATACAGTCCTGTACTAGGAAGAGATGTCTTTGCTTTGTTTGTTGGATGGAGTCAAATCCCAATGTTTGTTTCTTCATATGCTAGTGTACAGAACTAAACCGCATTTGTGACTATGTATGTTTATAAAGATAGTTTTATGAATAAAGTTTATTGTTGCAATTAAAAAAAACAAAGCATTCAACAAACCAGACAAAGCTACGAGTGTTCAAGAAGTTTTTAAGTTTCTGAAAGTTGTCTCAATCCTGATAAAGTTGTTAATGTTAAAACTGTAAAGATTTAATTCTCACCTTTGTTGTGTTCCAATAACCTTGTGACCCGCATCACCGACTGCTGGCTCTCACTGTGTATATTCCTTTCCCTGATAATCACTGACAGAGCTGGGCAAATTAATATTGTACACTCGGCAAAGAGTCCACAGGATCCTAGAGACACCCAAACAGAATCAACAGAGCACAATGGTTACCAGCAACAAAGTGTTCCAAATAAACAAGACTTGTCCCTTCCTTTAAGACACAAGGATGTATGCTCCCAGGACCAGACATTGCCTACTTATTCTCCTCTTCATTTCTATGGGATACCTTTCTTTAAAATCCCCGATCCTGTTGGCCCTTTGTTTTCTGAATAAAGTTCAGATGTTTTTGGTGTGTTAAAACACGAAGATAGATATAAAATACTAGCACCGGGAGAAGGATCCCAGATAGCTATGGCCCTGACAGTGATTCCCACAGCCATCGTTGGAAGAGGGATCCTGATGGCAATCCTGAAATCTACTGACACAGGCCTGTTCTGTGCCAGGGGAACCAACGACAACCAACCACAACCAGCAGACCTGAGAACTGACAACCTTCCAAAACCACCGAGCCATCCGACAGGACAAGGCTCCAGGCACGTCGTGAGGTGGAACCCAGCTCGCAAAAACCACCAGGAAGTAAGGAAAACCATGTACTCTCTCAAGAAATCCAATACAGGTCCTACTGCATCAGCGGACTCAACCCAGGCCTACACCATCTGAAGTTTTCATCAAGGCACCGGGTTTGGCAAACAGGAACAGCCAACTGTATTTCAAAATCATGAATTCTCCTCAGTGGTGAATGTAAACTCCTGTGACCCCAAAGTTTCCAACCTCGCCAGCAGGGAGGGGGAAGGGAGGTTGGTGACAATGCAGGAATCCCAAGGTTAGGAAACTGATTAAAGTGTTTGTGATTAAAACTGCTGTTTCACCTCTAATAGTGTTTTAACTTCTGTTTAATTTGTTTGCATCCGTAATTATGTTCTCTGTATAACTGTGTCAATTTCACTGTTCAAATGCATTTGCCTTTTATTTTTTGTATTATACTTACCTTTTTGTATTTAATAAATGTAGAGATTCTTTTGCCCTGAAACACTGTCTCCTGCTGCCTTTATTTCACTTTCCTGTCTCAGAACCAGGCTTCTGGTGGCAATTCGAACCATCTCAAACTCAGCAAGTTACTGATCACAAACCAGAAACCCTACAAAAGATATATTTCAAAATGATCTTCCACATGATTAAGGCACTTTAATAAGTACATGGATAGGAAAGATTTAGAGGGATATGAGTCAGGAGCAGGCAGGTGGAACTAATTTAGTTTGGGAGCATGGTCAGTATGGACTGATTTGACCGAGGGGTCTGTTTCTGTGCTGTGTGACTCTATGACTCTCTGATTATTGGAGGTGAGGCAGCATATGAACTTTGAACTCCAGAACTCTGCAACAGGTTAAGGGGTTGGCTCTTTATAGATTTATCGGAACCTGATGCCCTTCAATAGGCCAGAGGGTCTATGTTTCTGTGTGAGGATGACCGCCCAGTAAGATGTACAGCACATCTACCTTTCTTATTTCTTATCTCACTGGTTAGTAATGTTTTGTGCTGCTCTACTGTTTAAACAGCAAGATGTTAGCGCAAGGACATGATGTTCTATTCTGAGCAGGACATTGGGTTAATGATAAGGTGTTGACCACATTGGGCACGAACGCCATGTCCCACCCTGTGCTTTGAAGAACTGTTGGACACTGAGTCCTGTTGAGTATGTCTCTAGCTCATTAACCCACCTAGCCTCGACACACCCAGCCCACCGTCCCTCCTTCCCATTCACTTCTGTCTCTTAGCCCTAGCGTCCAACAGGGGGAGAGTTGCCAAACCAGAATTCAGTGGAAGTTTCACATTAGCTCCTGTTGGCAGTGAGAGAGGAACATGTTGCTTTCAGTTATGGAGGGGCGGATGGGATTAGAAAGGACAGTGATCTCACTCCGCCCACTGGATTTAAGGTGGGAATATCTGTATCTATTTGCCAGTGGAGTCTGAGGGACAACCTGTTCACCCAGCCTGCTTCCTTCTAACACACAGTAAGTCTGTACAATTATTCCGATGTGTAACTGGGGAGCAGCTTAGGAAAGGAAATCTGTAAATCAATGCAGCTTCAGGAGGTGGCTTGAAGAAACCCACATCTCACAGTGTAATTACTTTGCATGATCAGAATACAGTGCCGTGAGTGAAGAGTGTTCCAACTCCATCCCTGTGAGGTGGGTAGCTGTCTCTCCCACTCTGTGTATCTGGACAGGTGTCCTTGTGGAATGAGCCGATCAGGGTCAAGTGCAACCAGATCGGGGGAGGCACTTACAGTTCCAGCTCAATTCACACACCCCCAGCTTGGGCCCATAATCCAGGTGGGTGAACTCTGTGCAGTACTGAGGGACTGTGCACAGTCAGAGGGACAAACGTCCAGTGAAACTTGCAACCGAGGTTCCCATTGCTCTGCCGGGTCAGTCAGTAAGGACTTAACCATGGTCCATGATCGATCACTTACTTCCTGTCCGTTTTGGTAGGTTCTGAAATGACGGAGGAGTTCAAAGTGTTATCTGCAGTCTCTGCCACTTTTAGTCGGTTGTGCTGAAGGGTGAGGAAGCCCTGACTGTGAGGGTCTGGGGATTGTCACTGTACACCTGTCACTGAGACTGGGACCCAGTGAAAATCTCCAAACTGAAATCATCAGCTTTGTGGGTGAAAGGAGAACGGGATTTAAAGAAATCTGTCATGGTACATGAGTATTGTTGGCAGGGCATGGATCTGTTGCCCATCATTAAATGCTCCCAAACTGAGTGGATTGCCAGGGTATTACTGAGGGCCGTTAAGAGTGAGCCACATTGCTGTGGGTCTGGAGTCACATGTCGTTCAGATCAGGTAAGGACAGCAGATTCCATTCTGTAAAGGACATTACTGAACCTGATGGGTTTTACAGCAAGAAACAGCTGTTATTGCGCTGTCCATGACCAGCTTTATAATCTAGATTTGATAACACAATACAAACTTCACCATCAGCCACGTGATACAGCAACAGACTGGACCCAGATCACTCTGATTTACTCATTCAGTAAGATACCCACTAAACCACCATCTCCAGAGCTAAAGTGGATAAATTAATATCAACTACATATGAGACACAATCCATTGGAAAGTTGGAAAACACTTGTCTCATTCTGTTCTTACCCAGGTTGATATTATTTTCATGAACAGGCTTCATTGGTAGAGTTAACATGATTGAGCAATGTAGTGCAGGGCTGCTGGTTTATACAAGAGATTGTACCCAGCCTACAGAGAGATCCTGGCAGAGAGCCTGGTGTGGTACAGTAGCTCAGTGGTTAGTGCTGTTGCCTCACAGCGCCAGGGACCTAGTTGGATTCCAACTTTGAGTGACTGTCTGTGTGGAGTTGGCACATTCTCCCCTATGTGTGTTTGGATTTCCTTTGGCTGCTCTGGTCTCCTCCCAGATTCCAAAGATGTGCAAGCTACATGGATTGGCCATGTTAACTTGCCCATAGTGTCCAGTGATGTGTAGGTTAGATGGGCTAGCCAAGGGAAATGCAGGGTCAGTGTTTGGAGGGCCAAGATAAACCTGATGGGCCGAATGGCCTGCTTCCAAAGTGTAGAGATTCAATAAACTGTGGGAACTGAAAATTTGAAACAAACACTGAAATTGCTGGTAGAGAGTCACAGGAGTTGAAATGTTAACTCTGCTTTCTTTCCACAGATGCTGCCAGACCTATTGCATGATAACCTGGTGTTGTATGATTTTTAACTTTGTACACATCTGAATGCACACAGAACCTGAAACAACAGCCTTTCAAAGTGGGAAAAGGTGAGTCCAAACAGACTGAGCTGTAATTTCTTGATGGTTGACCAGTAACCTTCTCTGAAACGGCTGCAATGTTCAACTGTCTGCACTTTGTGTACAATTCTGAATCTATTCCAGAATACAGTTAATGGTAGTGCCCTGGGAAGTGTTGTCAAACAGAGACAGAGGGGTTCAGGTACATAGCTCCTTGAAAATGGATCACAGGTAGACAGTATAGTGAAGAAGGCATTTGGCATTCTTGCCTTCATTGGTCACAGCATTGGGATCTAGTGCTGTGACTGTACAATGAATTGGTGAGACCAAATTTACAGAAGTGTGTACAATTCTGACTTTCCTTCAAAGGAAGATGTTAAAAATTGGAAAGGGCTCAAGAAAGATTGACAAGGATGTTACCAACTCTGGAACTCTTGATCATAAGAAGAGGCTGGATATGCAGGAACTTTCTTCCTGGAGCACATGAGGCTAAGGTCTGTAGAGGTTTATAGAATCATGCATAGCATAGATAAGGTGAATTGCAAAGGTTTTTCCCCAGGGTAGGGGAGTCCAAACCTACAGGTAAAAGGGGAAAGATTTAAAAGAGACCTGAGGGGCAAATTTTTCATATAGAATTTGGTGTATATATAGACAGCTGACAGAGAAAGCGTAGTAGGCAGGTACACTTACACCACTTAACAGATATTTGGACAGGATAGGAAAGGTTCAGAGGGATATGGGCCAAAAATAGGAAAATAGAATTTGTTCAGTTTAGAAAGCCTGATCAGCATGAACAAGTTGAGCTGAAGGGTTTGTTGAATTGCCACACAGTTCTCTGACTCGATGACTCTGCAACATCTGTGCAATTTTTTGCTTTTAGTTAGTCTCATCTCTAATTTCTAATCCATGTGCCTGTGTGTTGTGTTATTAATTTGCCCGCGTTTACTCATTAATAAACTCAGCTGCTGCTAACGCCAGAAAGCCTGTTTAAATTGTTCCTTTGAAGGTATCGGTTCATGTGGTTTGGGAGAAAGACATCCACAAGTGTCTCACCAACTGAGGGGCTGGGTGGAGAAAGAGGGGAACCAGTCCATCCCCTCACACCCGGGAATGTGACAGTTGGGGGGGGTTACTGGTGTGGGAGCGGAATGAAATGGGGAACCTCACCCACAGTCTGTTTGGAACAACCACCCTCTGGTAGTTGTTAACTCACTGGGATATTTAACAATTTAAAAAGTAATTTTTCTTCCTCCTCTTGTATTGCAGATTCCCGTTTGGGGAAGATTGTGAGTGAAACTGAATATTTCAGCCTCAGACGATGAACACATTTGTTGCTCTCGGTCTGCTGCTCACAGTCACAGATGCCATTGTCTTGACGAGATGTGAAGTTGCCAACATTTTCTACAATAATGGACTCAATGGATATTTAGGATATGAACTGGGTCACTGTGAGTTTCACTGTTTCCACGTTGTAAACAAAGACAATGTATTCAAGTTTCCCCACTGGGTCTGAGACCCCTCTTTCACCTCATTGCCTGTCACGATGGTGTTAATGCTAGAGCACAGATTCCTGTCAGTGAGTTAGAGAGTCAATGCACTGTGTGATGTCGGGCTGGGTTATACAGAGCCCCCAACTACAGCACATTCTCTGATGTCAGCTTGGGCAAGGGGCCAGCCGCTATCACAGTAAATGTGAGGGGCATCATGATGATAATACTGGACAAGTCCGATCCCAGGGTGAGGCCTTGTTGGAATGTTGGCCTTTATTTCAAAGGGAATAGGGTTGAAAATGAGGGAAGGTTTGTTAAAACTGTATAAGGGACTGGGCAGAACACAGCTGGAATACTGTGAACAGAGTTAGAAACATAGGAACATAGAAAATAGGAGTAGGAGTAGACCATTTGGCCCATCAAGTCTGCTCCACCATTCATAGCGCATGGTTGATCATCCAACTCAATAGTCTGCCCATCCGAGTCCTGTGGCCACTGCCTGGATTTGGAGGAAATGGAAAAAGCTGAGGGTGAGGACTAATTTGATAAGGCAGCAGAGGGTATTGGTGGAGGGGGACTGGATGGGTCTGTTGGAACGGAAAAAATACTGAGGGCTTGCTGGCCGTCTGTGTGGGGTACAGACGTGTATAAGGACTCAGTGAAGCTAAAACGCTTGTGGGCTGGGGAACGGGAAGTTGCTGAAGAGGTGGAGGATGTGGTTGGTGTCCCGGAAGTGCCTGAACTAAGGGGGAGAGGATGGAGTCGAGGATAGGTCGAGATGAGTTCGGTGGGGCACGAGCATGCCGAGACAATGGGTCAACCAGGGTAGTTGGGCTTGTGGATCTTGGGGAGCAGGTAGAACTGGGCAGTGCAGGGATGGGCGACCATGAGTTTGGAGACGATGGAAGGGGAGATCACCGAAGGCGGTGAGGGCACGGACAGTGCATGTGATTTTGGTATGGTGGGTCGCGGTGGGTTTATGGGCAAGGGTGAGGAAGGACGTGGTGTCAGAGAGTTGGCATTCGACCTCTGTGGCATCAAGGTTCATTCTCCAGACTCCCACCGCCCCACCTTTATCAGCGGGTTTGATAATGAACTGGGACTTGGTGGGGAGAGAGTGGACTGCCGCACATTCAGAGGGGGAGGGCTTGGAGTGGGGGAGGGGGTGGGTGGAGAAATTGTGGCGGCCAATATCAGCAATCTAGAGTGGGCACAAAGCCACCGGAATGAGTGCAAAACGATGAGGAAGGTTTGAGGTTGGAGAATGAGTCATTGAAGGGTGGTGGGGAGGATTTGTCAAAAAAGAAGACATGAAGATGGAGGCAGTGGAGGAAGAGCTCCACATCGTGGCGGGCACGGAACCTGCTGTCGAAAGTGGGGCGGGAGCAGAGGATGTAGTGGAGGGGCACGATTGTGAGTCCTTTCCTGAGAAGATACTGTTCGGCCTCAGAGAGTTCGAGGTTGAGGTGGGGAGCAGTGAATATGTGACAAGGCTCAGGAGTGGGGTTTTGGGGGAGTCTTGAGGAGGCTAAAGGGGGTGGGAGGGCAATGTGGGAGGGGTGGAATAGTTGTGGGAGGGGAAAGAGAGGGTTAGGGAGTGGGATGAGGTTAGGTAGATTAGATTAGATTAGATTAGATTTCCTACAGTGTGGAAACAGGCCCTTCAGCCTATCAAGTCCACACCAACCCTCCAAAGAGTAACCCAGCCAGACCCATTCCCTCTGACTAATGCTATGGGCAACTTAGCATGGTCAATTGACCTAACCTGCACGTTTTTGGACTGTGGGAGGAAACCCACACAGACACAGGGAGAATGTGCAAACTCCACATAAGTAAAAACAATGACTGCAGATTCTGGAAACCAGATTCTGGATTAGAGGTACTGGAAAAGCACAGCAGTCAGGCAGCATCTGAGGAGCAGGAAACTCGACATTCTGGGCAAAAGCCCTTCATCAGGAATACAGGCAGAAAGCCTGAAGGATGGAGAGATAAATGAGAGGAGGGTGGGGGTGGGGAGAAAGTAGCATAGAGTACAATAGGTGAGTGGGGGAGGGGATGAAGGTGATAGGTCAGGGAGGAGGGTGGAGTGGCTAGGTGGAAAAGGAGATAGGCAGGTAGGACAAGTCATGGGGACAATGCTGAGCTGGAAGATTGGAACTGGGGTGAGGGGAAATGAGGAAACTGTTGAGAAACTCCACACAGACAGTTGCCCGAGGCTAGAATCGAACCTGGGACCCTGGTGCTGTGAGGCAGTAGTGCTAACCACTGAACCACCGTATGGGGAGGGGTGTGGGATGGATGAGGTAGAGAGGAGGGAGGAGGGGTTGAGTGGTAGGGTACATTGTGAAGGTGGACAGGTGAGGAGGGAGAAGTGGTGTGCTGTCTGGCTGCAGGTGGGCAGTAAGACCCAGGAGTGACCCTGGGGATTAGAGTTGGTGTGTTGATTGGAGAGTGGGCACAGTCCGGAGTGTGGGTGGGAGTAGGAGGGAAGTTGAGGCTGATCCCAGTCCCTTCATTGATGGAATCCCAGCCAGCATCTGAGGTGTCATCTGAAGCGGAAATGGAGGGTGAAGGTGAGTTCCTGTGAGTTCCGGGTCAATGGTTGCCGGACCGGAAAGGGAAGCAGCATCCAAACTGGAAGTGGAGTTGGACTGGAGAGGCCCAGTGCTGGATGAGGCCTGCATGTTGGTAATGGCAACAATGGCGTAGAGGAGGGGGAGCCTGGAGGCAGCCGGAACCAGGGCGCTGATTTCAAACGGTCAGTGAGTTCTGCAATTGGAGGTGAGTAGAGGAGAGTGTTGTGAACTTATGGCTTTTTATGTCTGATATGGAACAAAAAAGCCGTTTGTTGAGCACATGGATTCTGCGTTGGATATAGAAGAGTAGAGGTCCCCACACATTTGGGAAAGGGAGGCCTTGAGCTGATGGGAGGGATGAGGAGATGGAATGGAGGTGCCGGAGCATTGCAGAGAGGGTGGAGTGGAAAATCCAGAGGGAGAATTGTTTGTGGAGGTGTTGGAGGTATTGTAAGTATGGGGCATTGAAGATGGGTCTAGGTTTTGAGGATTGAAAATGTACCTGTAGGTCTTGAGTGATGAGCTGTTTGTGAACAAGAATTGAGAAAGGTCAGGTGGCTGCAGTATTGGGCTTGTTTCTCATGTGGTCAATCTTGGTGTCATCTGCAAACTTATTAACCATTCCTCCTTTATTCGCATCCAAATAATTTCTGTAGATGACAAAAAATAGTGGACCCAGCACCGATGCTTGTGGCACACCCCTGGTCACAGGCCTCCAATCTGAAAAGCAACCCTCCAGCACCACCCTCTGTCTCTTACCTTCAAGACAATTTTGTATCCAATGGCTAGGTCGCCAGGGATTCCATGTGATCTACCCTTACTAACCAGCCTTTTATGTGGAATCTTCTGGACTGCCTTGCTGAAGTCCATATAGACAACGCCCACTGCCCTGCCTTCTCCAATCTTTATTGTTTCTTCAAAAAACTGAATGAAGTTCATCAGCCACAATTTCCCACGCGCAAATTTCCCATGTGTTCTCTATACCTGAACTGCCTCTGCCTTTCTAAATACACGTTAATTCTGTCCATCAAAGTCCCCTCCAACAACTTACCCATCGCTGACGTCAGGCTCACCGGTCTGTAGTTCCCTGGCTTTTCCTTACCATCTTTCTTCAATAATGGCACCACATTAGCCACCCTCCAGTCTTCTGCCCCTTCTTGAGAAGGCTGAACCAAAGTATGTATTTAGTTGGGAGAAAGTGAGGACTGCTGATGCTGGAGACCAGTCGAGTATGTGGTGTTGGAAAAGCACAGCAGGTCAGGCAGCATCTGAAGAGCAGGAGAATTGACGTTCCGGACATAAGCGGTTCATCAGGAAAGGGGCTGATTCTCCTGCTGTGCTTTTCCAGCACCACACTCTCGACTATGTATTTAGTGGGTCAGCCATTCCTTTACTGCCCATTTTGAAGTCCCCTGTTTCTGACTGTGAGGGAACTACGTTTATCTCCATCGGTCTTTTTATCTTCACCTACTGATGGAAAGTGCTTTTGCTGGCTCCTTATCTGAGGAAAGATATGCTGGCATTGGAGGCAACCCTGAGAAGTTTTGCTCAGCTGCTCCTGGGTTTTGTGGACCCTAGTGAGGGGAGGCTGAGTAGATTGGACCTGGATCATTGGAATCGAGAGGAATAAGAAGTTGTTGAAACATACAAGGTCCATAAGGGTCTGGACTGAATCGATGCAGGAACGTTATTTTCCCTTGTGGGAGAGTCAAGGACCAGGGTTCATGGTCTCAGAATAAGGGCCGTGATGTGGAAGTGCCAGTGTTGGACCGGGGTAGACAAAGTTAAAAATCACACAACGCCAGGTTCGAGAGCAACAGGTTTACTTGGAAGCACTAGCTTTCGGAGTGCCACTCCTTCACCACCTGATAGAGGAGCAGTGCTCCGAAAGCTAGTACTTCCAAATAAACCTGCTGGTCTAGAACCTGGTGTGATGTGATTTTTAATTCAGAATAAGGGGTCACACGTTTCAGATATGGATGAGGAGAAATTCCTTTACTCCGAGGTTAGGGAATCTGTGGAGTTCTTTACGGCCGAAAGCTGTTCAGGCAGGTGGAAGCGTATTCAAGGCTGAGATAGACATTGTTAATCAGTGAGGGAATCGAGGGTTATGGGGAAAAGGCAGACAAGTGGAGTTGAGGATTATCAGAGCATCCATGATCTCACTGAATGGCTGAATGATCTATTCCTGCTCCTGTATCTTACAGCGTAATAGCAGGATTTTGTCACATCTTATGCATATTAATACATTGTTAAGATGTACGAAACTCAAGCTGGAATCAATTTCAAGTGTCTGTGAGTCCCCAGGCATCTTCCCCGATCTAATATCGACCACCCATCTGCATCCTCACCAAGAGAAATTATTAGCAGTGATCACTTGCCTTTAAAAGTGTTTACCCTGTAGGAACTGTGGAAATTCCAAATATTATTTTGACGCGTAAAGCTAAGCTTGGGTTTATAGTTTTAGAGTCGGCTGATTTGCAGCAGTTGCTCTCGATGTGGTCTCCCCTTCATCAGGGAGACTGAGCGCCAACTTATGGAGCGGTTCAGGGAACATCAATCCCATTGTCCTGTGGCCAACCATTTCAACTTCCCCTCCTACTCCTACCAGGACATGCAAATCCTGGACCTCCTCCAACAAGTCAAAGCCACCTGCCAAACTGTAGGAATATCAACATTCCTAATGAAGGGCTTTTGCCCGAAATGTCGATTTTCCTGCTCCTCGGATGCTGCCTGACCTGCTGTGCTTTTCCAGCACCACTCTAATCCAGACTCTGATCTCCAGCATCTGCAGTCCTCACTTTCGCCCTGTAGGACGAATGCCTCGGGACCCTCTAACCACACGGCATCAACATTGAATTCTCCAGTTTTGAAATCTCCCCTCTCCCCACCTCATCCCAGATCCAACCCTCCAACTCAGCACTGTCCTCTTGACCTGTCCTACCTGTCCATCTTCCTTTCCACCTATTGGCTCCACCCTCTGCTCCGACCTATCACCATCAACCCCACCTTCATCCACCTATCGCGTTCCCAGCTAACTTGCCCCCAGCTCCATACTCCCCCATTTATCTCTCAACCCCCTTTGCCCGCCCCATATTCTGATGAAGGGCTTATGCCTGAAACATCGATTCTCTTGCTCCTTGGATGCTTTTCCAGCGCCACACTTTTCAACTCTATCTCTCCAGCATCTGCAGTCCTCATTTTCTCCTAGTTATCAATAAGGATGTCAAGTCAAAGGATTTGAACGCCTCCATCCCCATCAGTCTTCTAAATGGTGCATGCACCATGGCACTGTCTGTAATAACCAACGTTCATGTGGCAAATACTCAGCATTTCCTTCCAGTACAATATAAAATGATGTTTTCCCTTTTCATTAATGTTTTTGTAACTTGTCCAAAAGGTGTATAACAGTTCTGGGGCCTCTGCATCATAGCACAATTTGCTAAAATTATGAATCAAAATTGGGTTGTCAAGAGAATATATGCCGGTTACAACAAAATATAGGTAAGTTCAGTGAGTAGGCGAGAGTGAGGAGTGCAGATACTGGAGATAAAATCAGAGAGTAGCCAAAGATATGCCAAATGGAGTATAATGTGGGAAAATGTACAATTGTCCCTTTGACAGACAGAATAAAAAAGAAGCAGATAATCTCATTAGCGAGAGGTTGCAGAGCACTGAGAGGCAGAGAGATGTGGATATCCTAGTGCATGAATCACAGAAAGGTGCAGGTACAGCAAGTAATCAGGTAGGTTAACAATGTTCCAGGTTATTGAGAGGGGAATTAAATGTGAGAGCAGGAAGGTTCAGTTACACGGGGTATTGGTGAGACCCCATCCAGATTACTTACAGTGCACAGTACAGGGCAGCGTATTTACTGAGGGATGTTCATGAGTTGGAAGCAGTTCAGAGAAGGTTTACTGGACAAATCCCTGGAATGACCCTGATTGCTTTATGAGGACAGGCTACACAGGCTGGGCCATAATCCTCCAGAGTGAGAGAGAGTGAGAAGTGACTTAACTGAATCATGTAAGACCCTGAGGGAACCTGACTGGGTGGGTGTTGAAAGGAGGATTCCTCTTGTGGGAGAATCTAGAACGAGGGGTCACAAAGTTTAAACATAAGGAGGTGCCAATTTAAAACAGAGATGTGGAAACAGATTTTTTTCCCCTCAGAGTGTTTTGGAATTCCCTTCCTCAAAAGGCAGTAGATGTGGAATCTTTAAATCATTATGACAGAGTTCAGGAGATGCTTGTTTCCCAAGGCGGTGAAAGATTATCAGGAGTATGTAGGAATGTAGAGTTGAGGTTAAAATCAGATGAACTATGATCTTTTTGAGCGGTGAAGGACTGATTGGCCTGCTCTCTAATTCCTTGTTTGTGTGCTCGAGTGAAGGATGGAAAGTTGTAACAGAATGCAGTGTTTCTCAGCACTGCTGAAGTTCGCTATTCCCAAATCACTGTCAGAAATAAAGGAATGAAGTCACTCCCAGCAGCCTCTGAGCCCTCCCCTTGTAATGGATCATAGTCTGCCATTCAGGATCCTGGTACTAATCTGGTAAACGTAGTGTATCTTTATTTATTTCCCAGCTTCAAGGCTAATTCACTTTGTGGAGCAGATAACCACAAGTGTGATTCTGTATAAAGGGGCAGCGTTACCAGACGCAGACACAGATGCACCTACCACTGACAGGTTGAAGACACTGATTGTTGTCAGTGCCCTGGCCACTCTCCAACGCCAGAATCCTTATATGATGTGAATTTGCTGTCATTATAAACACAGAAACATAGAAAATAGGAGCAGGAGTAGGCCATTCAGCCCTTCAAGCCTGCACCGCCATTCAATGTGATCACGGCTGATCATGTAATCTTAGTATTCCATTCCCGCTTTCTCTCCATACCTCTTGATCCCTTTAGCCACAAGGGCCATGTCTAGCTCTCTCTTGAATATATCTAATGAACTGGCCCCAGCAGCTTCTCTGAGTGAAGAAATTCCTCCTCATCTAAATCCTGAATGTCTTACCCCTTATTCTTCGACTGTGACCTCCTAGTGCTGGACTTCCCCAACATTGGGAACATTCTTCCCACAATTAGCCTTCCAGTCCCAACAAGGTTTTGTATGTTTCTATGTGGTCCTTCTCTCATTCTTCCCAGTCACTCCAGTCTTTCCTCATCTGTCAGTCCTGCCATCCCGGGAATCAGTCTGGTGAACCTTCGCTGGACTCCCTCCCTTAATGGCATGAATGCCCTTCCTCAGACTAGGGAACCAAAACTACGCACAATACTCACCAAGTCCCTGTGTAACTGCAGCAAGACATTGTTACTCCGATACACAAATACTCTCGCTATGGAGGCCAGCATGCCATGAGCTATCCTCACTGCACCTACATACCAATCTATAGCAACTGTTGCACCATGACACTCATGTCTCACTGTACCTCACCTTTTCCTAAACTGCTACCACACAGGTAGTAATGTGCCTTCCCATTTTTGTGGCCAAAATGAATTCTACACTGACTAAATTAATCTAGTACAGTGTGGCCGACTGTGAGTACCACCTTCTCTGTTCTATTTAAGCCATACTGAATGCCCTGACAGATGAGACAGTTGTATTCTCCTGTAGTTTGGTCAGTCAGTGGGTGAGTGTCTGGTTGGTGGGGACAAGGAAGATCTGAGTCTGGCCTGAACTGAGTAAATTGCTCTTTAGTTTAAACTCTGCAAGGGCAGGAATAGACTGGATGTTGGATGGTTCTTTTTGCAGAGAGTCATGAGCCTCTGGATTACATTGTCAGCTGGTGCACTGGCTATTGACTGTTCGGTTCCACCAAGGAGCTGATTTGCTCCTGACTGGGCCAGAGATCACCTTCTGCAGAAGGGTATTATCATTATAGATCACAGATGGTCCCTGTGATCTCCTGGATTGGTTTCGATCAGCTGAGGTGATCCAGAAGGATTCTTTCTGAGTATTGTTCCCCTCATTATCTCTGGCGTGCTGCGTCTCCAGAGAAGCATGTGGTGGTCATGGCTGTGATGGGGGATGGGGTTTGGGCTGGGGTGCAGGGGAACAAGGGACAATCGGTGATGGTTGCTCCATGGGGAGGTTTTAATGGTTTCTCCTTCTGAACCGAAAGCACCGACAGCAGAGGGTCACGTGACTATGATAAGGAGATGTCAGTGTCTGGCTGGGGTGGACAAAGTCAGAAGTCACATGACACAATAGGTTTATTTGAAATCACAAACTTTTAGAATATTGTTCCTTTTAACCTGCTGGACTGTAACCTGACATGTGACTTCTGACTTTGTCACATGACTATGGCAAACCGCAGAGCCCAGTGTCCTCACAAATGTATTTTTTCAAATAGTATTGATCGAATCATCCTGGTTTCAGTCAGAGATGTTTGTTCCTGCCATTCATTTTCTGTGCTCGTACATCCCTCAGACAAGCGACACACAGTCAGGATGAGGATTCTACCAGGGTACTGAAAGACAAACGTTACTGTCTGTGAGGTCTCGTGAGAACCACATTTGCGTTTGCCACATGTTCTGACCAACATGTCTCTGATGCTCATTTTCATTCCAGGGATGTGTGTAGCCTTTTATGAGAGTCAATACAACACCTCGGCACGAAACGTCATGGAGTCGATAAATGACAATCTTGAAGCAACAAAGTTTGGGATGTTTCAAATCAGTAATTCCAAGTGGTGTTCAGATCCAGACTATCCAGAAAGTCCAAATGTGTGTGAAATACAATGTGAAGGTAGGTGAAGCAATCCAAGGTGGATCTCAGTTGCAAAACATTTGAGACACAGTTTTATTATTACTTGTGAACTGGGTACTTAAATAGAGGTGAACATGTTTTATTTCTGTATTTTATGCATATCTGGCCTTTCTGTTCGAAAGGTCAGAATGCCATTTTGAACATTGAATTCAAAGGCAGCGTTTCAGGGAGACATGTGATCTCACCTGAATGCCCAGCAAGTTACACGGGGTCACCATCACCGAAGGGTGTTTGCTGGCCTACATTTCACAACCACCAGAGGAAGACAGGATTCGAATGAGGATTAAGTTTATTGTCACTGAAGAGAAGGAGCCACCAGCAGGTTGGTGGAAGGGGAAGAGACCCAGGACAGCAGAGGTGCTGGGATTAGCAGGTGACCAGCAGTCAGGGCTGGGGGAGAATCCCTGAGGGGCTGAGCAACCAGGGAGGAGAAAACTCTCAACGTAGAAAGCTCTGGGGAGGTCAGAAAGAGAGCCATCGTACAAGGTTGTTGAAGCTATGAGTTTAGGGAGCCCATGTAAAGGAAGAGGGAGCTCATTTCTGATTGGAACCTCAGCAAGGAAGAAAAGGAAGAAAATGTCTTCTCTAGTAAATGCGAAAGGAAACAAATTGCAATGAACTAAAATGAAACCGGGAATTGCAAATACTGGAGTTCTGAAATGAACAGAAACAGAAATTTCTGGAGAAACTCAGCAGGTCCAGCAGCATCTGTGCAGAGAGAAACAGAGTTAACGTTTTGAGGCCAGTGAGCCTGCTTCAGAAGCTTTAGAGGAAAGATCAGGGACTCGGAACATTAACCCTGTTTTCTCTCCAAGTACAGCCTCAAGAGGTGGCAAGAGACTTTCAAGTGGAAAGGGGGCTGGCTCTTCATTGATGTCTCTATGGCCCCCAGGGATGTCTCGGATTGAGTCTACAGGATTCTTAAGGGGGAGAGAGAGCAGCCAGAAGTTGGGGTACACATCGGTGCCAATGACATAGATAGGAAAAGGGAGGAGAACCTGAAAAGTGAATATAGGGAGTTAGTTGGAAGCTAGAAGGTAGGACAAGCAGAGTAGTAATCTCAGGATTGCTACTGGTGCCATGGGCTCGTAAGGCTCGGAACAGAGACCGAGTGCAGCTGAACACATGGCTGCAGGGTTGGTGTAGGTGGAACTGTTTCAAATATGTGGATCATTGGGATATCTCGTGGGGGAGGTAGAACCTGTACAAGATCCCACCTGTATCCCGGGCAGAAGGTTTACGTGAGCAGTCCTGGTCACCTCATTTTAGGAAAGATGAGGAAGCTTTAGAGAGGATGCAGAGGAGATTTACCAGGATGCTGCCTAGTCTGGTGGGCATGTCATATGAAAGGTTGAAGGAGCTAGGGCTTTTCTCATGGGAGTGAAGGATGATGAGGTGTACAAGATGTTGAGAAGCATAGATAGAGTGGATATCCAGAGACTCTTTCCCATGACAGGAATGTCTATCACGAGGGGGCATAATTTTAAGGTGAGTGGAGGAAGGTTTAGGGGAGATGTCAGAGGTTGGTTCGTTACACAGAGAGTGGGGGGTGTGTGGAATGCACTGCCAGCAGGGGTCGTAGAGTCAGAGACATTCGGGACCTTTAAGTGACTCTTGGATAGGCACATGGAAGGTAGTGCACTGAAGGGTATGTAGGTTAGTCTGGATCTTAGAGTCAGATAAAAGGTCAGCACAACACTGAGGGCCAAAAGGCCTGTACCGTGTTACATTGTTCTCTGTTCTATGTTCTGTCATTCCCAGTTACTGACATGAGCAATTAAATGTTGCATTTATATTTGACTTTAGTTAGACATAGCCACGAGCTTGGCTTTCTCTCCACTGATGCTGCCAGACCTGATGGGTTTTTCCAGCAATTTCTGTTTTTGGTTAAGAATTTATCACCATCTTGTCACTTCGGTGAAGACTTTTAAAAAAAAATAAAATCCACTGCGGTCTTTCAATAAACTCTTATAAAAAAAGCACTCCAGGTATATCCACAAAACTTGAAAGAAATCCATTTTGTCGACAGTTCACAGGTTTCTGGCTTCCTAGCAATATTAAACATGCAAGTACTCTGTAACGTCTCCTGTACAGTTCAGTGTGAAGTAACTGGAATGGTAAATGGCTCAGTGTGGGAATTGTCTCTGCTTTCTTTCCCCTGACCCTTTCATTCTTTCCTGTCTTCACTGCCTCACACATCCACATTTACTATCCTCCTCCAGATGGTGACACTGTTTCCACAGATTGAGGGAACGCAGCCATTTCCTTTTGACTTGTCTGATGATCTGGAGTATCAATGAGTTAAGTTTGGGTGACAGAACCATGCTTTCAGTGGTTCATATTGTAAAGGCAGTCACAATCACACCCAATCCCAGGGTGAAATGGTTAGAATTGGGCATGTTTATTCAGACCATTGTGTCATGTTTGTGTCTCAGTATCTGTATGTTCTTGAGCACCCTCTCAGACGTGACTGAGCTGCTGGTGGAACATGACCATATAATGAACACGGGAGACTTGTCCTTCAGTCAGAGAAACATGTTTTTGTTTAGATTCAGCGATCATTGGAAAAGGATTAGGCCTTTCAGCCCCTCAGGTCTGTTCCACCATTCAAAGAGATCATGGGTGATTTGTAGCCTCAATGCATATGCTTGCCTTTAGTCCGTATCACAGAGTCATAGAAGTCTATAGCATGAAAACAAGCCTTTGAGCCCAGCCTGCCCATGCCATCCAGTTTTAACAATTTAACCTAGTCCCATTTTTTGTGCTTGGTCCATATCGCTCCACACCTCTCCCACCTGTGTACCTGTTGATATGATTTTTAAATGATGAAAATGTACTCGCTTCCACCACTATCTCTGGTAGCCTGTTCCAGACATTCACTGTGTGAAATAATTGCCCCTCTCGACCCTTTTGTATCTTTCCCTTCTCACCTTAAACTGATGGCCTCTAGTTTAATCTCCCCTACCCCTGGGGAAAAGCTGTCCACCACCTACCTTATCTATGCTTCTCATGATTTTATAGACCTCTATAAAGGTCACTCTTCAATCTCTCATGCTCCAGGGGAGAAAGTCTCAGCCTATCCAACATCTCCTTTTCACTCTACCCTTCCAATCCAAGTAGCATCCTAGTACATCCTAGTACATCCTAATACATCTTTTCTGCATCCCCTCCAAGGTAGGCTGAGCAGAACTACATGTTGTGGTTCTGTTCGCCGAACTGGAAGTTTTTGTTGCAAACGTTTCGTCCCCTGTCTAGGTGACATCCTCAGTGCTTCTGTGAAGTGCTTCTGTGGTGTTTCCTCCGGCATTTATAGTGGCCTGTCCCAGCCGCTTCCGGTTGTCAGTTTCAGCTGTCCGCTGTAGTGGCCGGTATATTGGGTCCAGGTCGATGTGTTTGTTGATGGAGTTTGTGGATGAGTGCCATGCTTCTAGGAATTCCCTGGCTGTTCTTTGTTTGGCTTGCCCTATAATGGTAGTGTTGTCCCAGTCAAATTCATGTTGCTTGTCGTCTGCGTGTGTGGCTACTAGGGATAGCTGGTCGTGTCGTTTCGTGGCTAGTTGATGTTCGTGGATGCGGATCGTTAGCTGTCTTCCTGTTTGTCCTATATAGTGTTTTGTGCAGTCCTTGCATGGGATTTTGTACACTACGATCTGTATCCATGAACATCAACTAGCCACGAAACGACACGACCAGCTATCCCTAGTAGCCACACACGCAGACGACAAGCAACATGAATTTGACTGGGACAACACTACCATTGTAGGGCAAGCCAAACAAAGAACAGCCAGGGAATTCCTAGAAGCTTGGCACTCATCCACAAACTCCATCAACAAACACATAGACCTGGACCCAATATACCGGCCACTACAGCGGACAGCTGAAACTGACAGCCGGAAGCGGCTGGGACAGGCCACTATAAATGCCGGAGGAAACACCACAGAAGCGCTTCACAGGAGGCTCCCAAGCACTGAGGATGTCACCTAGACAGGGGACGAAACGTTTGCAACAAAAACTTCCAGCTCGGCGAACAGAACCACAACAACGAGCACCCGAGCTACAAATCTTCTCACAAACTTTGAAGAACTACATGCTTTACTCCAAATGTGACCTCACCAATGTACAGTTGCAACAAGATGTCTCATTTCCTGTACTCAGTGTTCTGACCAATGAAAGCTAGCAGGCCCGAAGCCTTCTTTACTACCTTGTGTACCTGTGACTCCATTTTCAAGGAGCTATGAATATGTATCCTAGATCTTTTTGTTCTATAACACTTGCCAGGGCCCGACCATTGACTGTGTCAGTCCTGCCCTGGGTTGTCTTACCAAAATGCAACACTTTGCATTTATCTAAAATAAACTCCATTTGCCATTCCTCAGCATACTGGCCCAGTTGATCAAGATGTCACTGCATTCCCAGATACCCTTCTTCATTGTCCACTATACCGCCACCTTGGTATCATTCACAAACCATACCTCCCAAACCTTCATCTGGTCACAGGCCTCCAGTCTAAAAAGCAACTCTATACGACTACTCTCTATCTTCTACCATTACAACCAATTTTGTATGCAATTGGCTAGCTCTCCCTGGATCCTGCGAGATTTAACCTTACTCAACAACTTACCTTGTCAAAGGCCTTGCTAAATTCCAAATTGACAACATCTCCTGCACTGCCCTCATGTGCTTTCTTAGTCACCCCTTCAAAAAACTCAATCAAATTCATGAAACACAATTTCCCATGCACAAAGCCATGTTGATTATCCCAAATGAGTCCTTGCCTCTTCAAATGCCTGTAGATCCTGTCTCTCAGAATCCCCCCAAACATCATACACGCCACAGATGTTAAGGTCACCAGTTTGTAATTCCCTGGCATTTCCTGCAGTCTTTCTTAAATAATGGCCAAACATTAGTCACCCTCCAATCGTCACTTCACATGAGGCTGTCGATGACACAAACATCTCTGATAGGGGCTTTGCAATTTCCTCCCTTGCCTCCTACAAAGTCTTGGGATATACTCCGTCAGGTCCTGAGTATTTATCTACTTTAACACCTCCTTTTGTGTAAGGGGGACACTCTTCTGGACATCACTATTTATTGCTCTAAGTTCCCTGGCATCCATACCATCCATATTAAATACTGACAAGAAATATTCATTTAGGATCTCACCCATGTCTTGTGGCCTCGCACATGGATGACCTTGTTGATCTTTAAGAGGCTCTGTTCTCTCCCTGGTTATTCTTTTGCCCTTCATGTACTTGTTGAATCTCTTTGGATTCTTCTTTATCTTATCTGCCAATGACATTTCATATCCCCTTTTAGTCCTTCCGATTTCTCTCTTAAGTGTACTCTTAATACCCTCTACACTCCTCAAGGAATTCACTTGATCCCAGCTGTCTTTATGTGCCTCCTTCCTTTTCAAGATCACCTCAAAAACTCTAGTCACCCAGAGTTCCCTGTTCCTGCTAACCTTACCCTCCACTCTGACAGGAATGTGTTGGCCCTGACCACTCAAACTCACTTTTGAAAGCATACGATTTCCCAGAATTCCCTTTGCCTGCAAACAGCTTCTCCAAATTAACTGCTGAAAATTCGGTCTGAGACCATCAAAAATTGGCCTTGACCCAATTTAGAACTTTAACTTGAATGTGGGTTTGCTCGTGGAACTGGAAGGTTCCTTTTTATAAAAACAAACCTTCCAGCTCAGCGAGCAAACCTACATCCAGAATCTCAAGCTGAGCTACAAATCTTCCCAAAACTCGCTAGAATGTTAACTATCCTTTTTCATGGCTATTTTAACACTAATGGAATAATGGGCTACTGGTCCCAAAGTGCTCGCCCGTGAACACTTCTGTCACATGTCCTGCCTTATTTCCCAAGTGGAGGTCACATTTTGCCCCATCTCTAGTAGGGCTATCTACACATGAAAAGTTCTCCCTGAACACACACACAACAAATTTGTCTCCAGCCAAACTCTTAACTATATGGCAGTCCCAGTGGCTGTCAGGAAAGTTAAAATCCCTTACTGTTACAACATATTTCCTACAACAAGGAAGCCAGAATTGAATGCAGTATTCCAATAGTGGCCAAGTAATGTCCTGTACAGCTGCAACAGGACCTCACAACTCCTATACTCAATGTGCTGACCAATAAAGGCCAATTCTAGTCTTGGCCAATCCACCCTAACCTGCACATCTTTGGGAGGATACCGGAGTACCTAGAGGAATGCCACACAGACACGGGGAGAACGTGCAAACTCCACACAGACAGTTGCCCAAGACTAGAATTGAACTCAGGTCCCTGGTGCTGTGAGGCAGCAGTGCTAACCACTGAGCCTCTGTGCCACCCCCTCATAGAGAGGGTAGTAAAGAAGGTGTTTGGCACACTGGCCACTTTTGGACTAATGTACTCAGTTCTGGTCTCTTTGCTATAGAAAAGATGTTGTGAAATTTGTGCTATGGACTACATCAGACCACTCAAAACATTCTTGTGCAGGCAACCCAGACCATAACTTTGCAATTTGTTTCAGTCAGTGTACAGTGAGAATTACCCGGAGCATGTTAGCTGGGTTGACTAGTAGGTTTTAAAACAGATAGAAATTTATTCACAAAATTACACAATGAAGCACAAAGAACAGAATAAAGACCCCCTACAGAACTCAGTCTATCCAAATTAGACATAATTATGCAGTTCCGAATATACACAACAGTCCCAATAAACAAACTCCCTTAGAAAACAGTTTAAAAAAATGGAACAGATGCTTAGAGGTTGAAGTTAAAGGGCAGAAGGAGAGAGAGAGAGCCTGTTTCCACACAACTGAACCCCTTACTAGTTCTGAACTGAATTGCTCAGCTGGAGAGTTGACCACTCCCCTTTCATTATACAGGTCACTTCTAAAACATGACCACTTTGTCTCATCTGTTTACATATAGACAAAGAAAGGCCTCTCAATACCCTTTAATCTCTGTACTAAACCAGTCTAATCAGAGCTGGGAGCTGTTTATTACCCCTTCTGAGAAAAACCAAGGACACATTATCCCTGAGAAAAGGAACAGCTTTTAGAAAAAAAAGACCAGTTTTGTGTCACTTTAAACGGAGCAGAAAAGATTTACAAGGATGTTGCCAGGGTTGGAGGGTTTGAGCTATAGGGAGAGGCTGAATAGCTTGGGG
Source organism: Chiloscyllium plagiosum (assembly GCF_004010195.1). NCBI lineage: Eukaryota > Metazoa > Chordata > Chondrichthyes > Orectolobiformes > Hemiscylliidae > Chiloscyllium > Chiloscyllium plagiosum. Next base: position 79,094,191 of record NC_057721.1, read on the forward strand.
CTATTTTCCCTGGAGTGTCGGAGGCTAAGGGGTGACCTTATAGCGAACAGAGAGCAAAGAAAATTACAGCTCAAAACCTTCGGCCCTCCAAGCCTGCCCCGATCCAGATCCTCTATCTAAACCTGCCATTTATTTTCCAGACGTCTGTATCCTTTTTAGATTAGATTAGATTAGATATCTGTCTAGATACATTTTAAATGACATCTTAGAGGTTTATAAAATCATGAGAGACATATATAGGGTGAATAACCAAGACAAAACCTTCGGCCCTCCAAGCCTGCACCGATCCAGATCCTCTATCTAAACCTGCCATTTATTTTCCAGACGTCTGTATCCTTTTTCTCCCTGCTCCATTCATGTATCTGTCTAGATACATTTTAAATGACATCTTAGAGGTTTATAAAATCATGAGAGACATATATAGGGTGAATAACCAAGATTTTTTTCCCTGGGGTAGAGGAGTCCTGAACTAGAAGATTTGTGGGAGGGCTGTTTGTTCTAGTCTTTGCATCACTGTTTCTGCTATGAGCCTGGAGATGGGTGGGCCCATAGTTATCCCATTGATCTGTTCATATATTTAGTTGTTGAATGTGAAATGTGTCGTCAAGCACATGTCCATTCAATATAGTGGCGCTGTTTACCTCGATTGACAAAACCTTAGCCAGAGAGCTGATAGCCAACTTCCTGGACAAACAGAATGGATGACACAGTGGGGAACCAATGAATAAGGACTGCACACTCAAACCACGAGACCTGTGCAGAAGCAGTGATGCAAAGACTAGAACAAACAGCCCTCCCACAAATCCAAGCCAAGCTCTGGTTCAGGTACGTGGACAGCACTTTGGTAATAATTATAGGATCAGAGATCGAGACCACACCTGGAATATTGTGTTCAGTTCTGGTTGCCTCATTATAGGAAGGATGTGGAAGCTTCAGAGAAGATGCAGAGGAGATTTACCAGGATGCTGCCTGGACTGGAGGGCATGTCTTATGAAGAAAGGTTGAGGGAGGTATGGCTTTTCTCATTGGAGTGAAGAAAGGTGACAGGTGTACAAGATGATGAGGGGTATAGGCAGAATGAATAGTCAGAAGCTTTTTCCCAGGGTGGAAATGGCTATCATGAGGGGGCATAATTTTAAGATGATTGGAGGAAGGTTTAGGAAAAATGTCAGAGGTAGGTTCTTTACAGAGAGAGTGGTGAGTGCATGGAATGCACTACTAGTGGTGGTAGTAGAGTCTGATACATTTGGGACCTTTAAGTGACTCTTGGACCTTTAAGTGACTCCACCACAATGAGGCATTGCTTTAAATAGTTTACATAAATTTAAAGGTTACCGCATCAATGTGGAAGGGGGAAGATAATTAAGTTTACACTGGGAGATTTAGATGAAGGAGGCTGGGAGGAGTGGAGCAAAAATCTCCAAATAGACTTGTTGTGATGAATGGCCTGTCTCTGTACGCAATTTTTGTGTAATTCCTTGGAATATTCCATGTCCAGTGGTGGCCCCATTCTGGAAGGATATGGTAGTCTCCCCCACCTTGTGACTGTGACCAATGGAAACCTTTCTCCAGATTGGAAGATAAAAGCCCCACTCCAGGACCTGAGGGAGTGCTGCACTGTCTGAAAAACTGTCCTTAGAATGAGCTTGTTCAGGAGATTGTTATAGTTTCCATGTTACCAGTTGGTACAGAGTGAGATTCTCACTTCAGTTGATAGGAAAAGAGTGGGTGATGGTCAAGAGAGAGGATTATTTGACCCCCTGTCCAATAAACATTAACTATTGATTTGAACAGATAAAGGAATCTCAGACAATGTAAGATGAGCTGCAGATTCAAAATCACCCAGAATTTTCTGCTTAATAAAAGTCAGAATGAGCCAGTTTTGGTGTCCTGGTCAGCATTTTTGATCCACTGCCCCCAGATTCCCCATAATGAGAATAGGCAGGTTCACAGACCAGCCATTTCAAGGTTAAGATAGGGAGTGAGGTGGTTGATTCTGAGATGATGATCTCAAATCTTAATAAGGGAAACTACAACGATATGAGGTGCGAGTTGGCGATGATGGCTTGGCAAAAGTTACTGTTACAATGACAGTCAATAGGCAATGGCAAACATTCAAAGAGTAAATAGGTGAACTACAAATGTCGTTTATTCCTGTCTGGTGCAAGGAAGGATAGAGAACAGTGACCAAACCATAGTCTACGATCAAAGTTAGAGATTGTATGTCTCTTTTTTGCATCGAACACAAATTGGCAAGAGAAAACACGACACCTGAGGACTGGGAACAGTTTAGAAATCAGCAAAAGGAGGACCAGCAGATAATGAAGGGAAAACTAGGGAATGAGAGTAAGCTTGGGTTTGAACCCCAATATATTGCCAGGCCTGATAATTGAAGAAGTGGTATAGAAATAGTAGATACTTCCAAGATTCTTTAGACTCTGCAACAGTTTCTACAGATTGGGTGTTAGCTAATGTAACCCCACAATTTATAAAGGGGGATGGAGAGAAAACCAGAAATTATAGACCAGTGAGTCTGACATCAGCAGTGAGGAAGATTCCGCCCCCGCCATCGTCAAGAGCAGCGAACTCATACTCAGGAAAGAACTTAAATTTAGACCAAGTCTGCATGGATTTACAAAAGGGAAATCAGGCTTGGCAAATCTACCGGAGTTCTTTGAGGATGTAATCAGTAGAACTGATCAGGTGAGCCAGGGCTGTGGTTGACTTTCAGAAGGCTTTTGGTAAAGTCTCGCATACAAGATTAGTGTGTAAAATTAAAGTGAGGATTCAGGGTCATGTGTTCAGATGGATAGAAAACTGATGAGCAGGCAGGAAACAAAGAGTAAGGTCTGTTTCAGAATGGAAGGCAATAGCTGGTGGGGTATTGTACTGGGATCCCAGCTAGTCACAATACCTTAATAATTTACATGAGGGAACCAAATGTCATATCTCAAAATTTGTAGTTGTAACTGACCTGTTGGATGGTGTTGTATCATGCAATTCATCGGAATCTTCAACTGACTACTCTCGATTGGCATCTATACCTGCTGGCTCCACTGCATTCCAGCCAGTCTTCTGATCCCATCCAATGGTAACACTGCCCAAGTCCGATCTCAGAATGAAACCTGCCTTGGTAGATCAAGGGTTGAATCTTAATTTCTTTCACCAAGTGCCAGTTTTGTCAATTTTTTCAGAGGGTTTCACATTGTGATGCTTGGGGGCATTTATCACCATATTTTACAAAACCCGCCTGATTTATTACCTACCCCACCCTTTGGTGACTCCTCACACATTCCCGCACCATCACACCATGTGCTGTTTCCAAAACAACTCCCCAGTTCCTGGATATCCCAGAATTAACCAACATCTGTGATTCAGCGCCATCTTTAAAAAGATACTGTGCCCCCAGACAAGAGATGTCAGTCCGGAGCTGCCCTGCACGGTTCCAGATACTGGCCATGGATGGGGCAGATAATGGAAAACTGGTGCCTCTCTTTGTGGTCAGGGACATGGAGATACTGCTGATGGGGTGATGCAGAGGCAGGATGGTCCTTTTCTTCCAGACCAACAAAGTACACCATTCTATTGGAACCATGTCAACCTGGACCATGGTTACCATCTAGGCCAGTGCAATCTCAACCATCTGAAGGAATGCACAGAATGTAGGAAAAAGATCAATGACCTTCTCCACTCTGCCAGTGAAAGTGCCACCATCTTCTCATTGATACCTCACATTCACTCTGTCTCTGCTACTGTACCCAACATTTCCTGCAACATCTTCCCCACTCACTCTCACCCTCACTAACATCTGACCTTGACTAACCCTGAATCTCTTCTGCACAGCCCACTCACCCCCTCAGGACATATCCACACATGCACCAAAGGTGACATTGTGCCCCCCCCACCACCTTTCTCTCCCTCACCCACGATGTGCAGAGTTTCCTGACTCTGACCACCCTGAGCAGCTGACTGACCATGTCTGAGCCCCTGTACTGGTAGGTTTTTACAGTTGGTTATCATAGTGATTAGTCACCGAAACGGATTCACATTCAGTCTTTAAGAACTTGAAAACATAAAGAACATTAGAACGAGAAGTAGGCCATCTGGCCCTTTGAGCCTGCTCCACCACTCAATAAGATCCTTTGGCTTTACTTTACATGACCTCAGCTCCAAATACCTGCCTTCTCACCATAAACCTTAATTCCTTTATTGTTCATAATATTATCTATCTTAGGTTTAAAAACATGTACCAAGGATGCCTCAACTACTTCACTGGGCAGGGAATTCCACAGATTCACAACCCTCTGAGTGAAGAGGTTCCTCCTCAACTCAGTCCCAAATCTGCTCCCTCTAATTTTGAGGCTATGCCCTATTGTCCGAGTTACACGCACCAGTGGAAACATCCTCTCCACTTCTATCTTATCAATTCCCTTTATAATTTTATATGTTTCTATAAGATCCCACCTCATTCTTCTAAATTCCAATTAATATTATCCCAGTCGACCCAGTCTCTCTTCATAAGCCAACCCCCTCGACTCCGGAGTCAACCTAGTGAACCTCTTCTGCGCCCCCTCCAGTGCCAGTACATCCTTTCTGAAATAAGGAGACCAAACCTGCACACAGTACTCCAAGTGTGGCCTCTCCGGCATCCTGTACAGCTGCAACATAACCTCCCTGCTTTTAAACTCAATCCCTTTCGCAATGAAGGACAAAATTCCATTTGCCTTCCTAATTACCTGGTACACTTGCCGACCAACCATGTGTGATTCATACACAAGAACACCCAGATCCCTCTGCACAGCATCTAAATATATACAAAAAGAAAGAAAGAAAGCTCTTAATACAAATGACAAAGTCAAGTTTCAAAGTGCTCCTCAAAGCTGTCGTAGTACACTTAGTCACTTCCAGTGAAATTTTACTCTTATCTTGACGCTTTAAAGCTTTACATTAACAGATTGCTTCCTCAGGCTTTAGAAACATTTTCACGATGCTTTTCCAAGTCCACCAGCCCAAACATTTCACAAAACCTTTCATGAACCTCTTCATGAGAAAGCGCTCAAGCTGAATGATCACGTGATGCCAACATGGAGTCCAGACGTCAACGCACAGTGCCACCTAGTGCCGGGGATGAGAATCGTGTGACAGTGAACAGGAGTTCACTTTATTAAAAACAAGACTGGCAATTCACAAATCATGTTACAGGCAAATCACATTTAATAAACATGTGTTGTTGGAGAACTACCTATAGGACATCCTTTAGGCCACTCCTAGAATATTGTGTGCAGTTTTGGTCTCCTTACCTAAGGAGGGATCTTCTTCCAATGGAGGAAGTGCAGGATTGATTCCTGGGGTGGCAGGGCTGACATAGGAGGAGAAATTGGCTTGGTTTGGACAATATTCAATGAAGTGAGGGTGGGGTGTTGGGGGTGGAATCTCAGAAATCTGTAAACTTCTAAAGGGACTCAACAGAATACATGCAGAAAGGATATTCTCAATGGTGTTGGAAATCACAATCAGGAGCCATTGTTTAAGGATAAGGGGTAAATCTTTTAGGACTGAGATGAGAAGTTTCTTCTCTGAGAGAGTGATGAATCTGGAAATTCAGTGCCATGTAAACTGATTGAAGCCAAAACGATAGTGTTTTCAGGAAGGAGGTCGATTGAAGCTCTTGTGGCTGAAGGAACCAAGGGATATAGGGGGAGAAAGGAATTAATATATTGAACTCAATGATCAAGCATGATTGTACTGAATGGTAGAACAGGTTTAAGGGATCACATGGTCTCCTCCTGTTTCTACCTTCTATGTTTCTATTTCTTATTGGTGAATGTGGAACCCCGTTAAGTATAAAAGGCGTAACATTTTATACAGATGTTTATGTTGTCTCCACTCACTGCTGAGCCACTGAATGTGGACCCTCATTACACCACAGCACAGTATCGAGAACAGCAAACACTGTCCATTCTCAGGATTTCCAATCCAGCCCCATACAACAGCACAGAAAGCTTCCGGTAACATCAACCCGAGAGACTTCTCAACCTGGAGCTTTCTAAGTTTGCATTAAAACACTCCTCAGATATAAACATTCATTCTAAGATCACATTTATTTCATTGTTATAGATTTAATAACCGACAGTGGTGACTACAGAGTCAACATTGGCTGTGCTGCAACAATGGTGTTCTTTCTCGGAATGAAGGCCTGGTACGGTAAACTCTGACTCACTTTATTTCCTTTAGTATATAAGTATTGAGGTTGTAACTGTGGGATGGAATGGTGCTGGTTACTGTATTCAGGTTATAACTACTGCATTGGAGTTGTGTGCATACAATCAGCTCATTATAAACAGTGTTAGGACCCTTGCTGATTTTCCATTATTTCATTATCCATTTTTTGGTTAAGAGCTATAAACCATGAGATAAAAGTTGATGGTGACCTTTGGACTATGAGGAGCAGCTTTATGTTTTTTAAAAGTTAGAACAAAACTGATATTTGTTCCTGAGGCCAATCCTGAGAGTTAATTGCAGATTGATTCTTGTTCAAGGTGCTCTCTCGACACTCATGAGATAAAAGTTGACAGTGACCTTTGGACTGTGAGGAGCAGCTTTATGTTTTTTAAAAGTTAGAACAAAACTCATATTTGTTCCTGAGGCCAATCCTGAGAGTTAATTGCAGATTGATTCTTGTTCAAGGTGCTCTCTCGACACTTTGACCCTGGAGAGGCCTTATCCTCAGGCAGATGGCAGATGTTTAGATGGTAGCAGGGGCCTTAAACAGAAACAACCCAGTCTAACAGAGAGGAACCAGAGTTTGACCTGGTTTCTGAACAGTGTTTTCATTCAGAAGGATTGTGTCTGTGACAGCTGCAGGACAGAGGCTTGGTTGCTCCCTGGCTGTCCTCCCATTGCCAACTTATTGAAAGTTCAGAGAATAGAATCTCAGCTCTCAGTAATCCGTGAGTATTCCTCGGAGCTGATTGGAAACAGTTTGCATGAACTGGTACCTTCAGGAAACTGAGCAAGATACAGCCCCCTGTGCCTGTGTGATTCTGTGTCTTGGAAACTGGTGAAGTGAGTTACACTTCAGTTACACCTGACTTTATTTTCCTTTTTGGTTCATCCCTTAACTGTGTCAGTTTATCTGTCTGTGTGTGAGAAGGAGGGGGCTAGAATCAAAGAAAATAAAGTTTAAAGTAATTCGACATTAATTAGATTCCCTGTTGTTTAACTTTACTTGACAAAAGGTACTGCATTCCTTAAAAATGGTAAAATGTTGTTTCAGCTACAAACCTGTTGCCTTGTACTTGTTGTTTAGAAAGTCAAGGGCAGATTATGGACTAATGTCTGGTCGGAAACTGTTGATATCAGTCTTGAGGAACTTTCAAGGCTTTCATTCGTCTGTGCTGTAGAGGCAGGGACAGGGAGGCTGATTTGGTTTGGCTGTGTGTCCTTGTGTTGTAACAATGTTCAGTTCAGGGGTCAGTTGGGTGAGTGTTGTAATGAATCTGACAAGGATACGTTTTCCTTCAAGTGTTACAGTCAGGTGTGTTACAGACAGGTTTGCTGTGTTATGGGAAAATTACAGCATGCATACAAGGATGTCTGTGTGGTGTGTGTGTGTTGTATATCATGCTACGGAAAGTTAAAAATCACACAACACCAAGTTATAGTCCAACAGGTTTAATTGGAAGCACACTAGCTTTCGGAGCAACACTCCTTCATCAGGTGGTAATGGAGGCTCAATCCTAACACAGAATTTATAGCAAAAATTTACAGTTTGATGTAACTGAAATTATACATTGAAAAATTGATTTGTCTGTTAAGCCTTTCATCTGTTAGAATGCCATGACAGTTTCACTTCTTTTAATGTGTAAATCACAAAACCTTTTTTTTTAAAAAGTTGCATTCTCAGGTTAGCTGTTAACAATGGTGAGAGCTAGACAATATAGAACATAGAACAGTACAGCACAGAACAGGCCCGTCAGCCCGTGATGTTGTGCCGACCATTGATCCTCATGTAAGGTAAACCTAATGTATGCACCCTCAAATTTCTGTGACCGCTGCATGTCCAGCAGTCTCTTAAATATCCCCAATGACCTCGCTTCCACAACTGTTGCTGGCAACGCATTCCATGCTCTCACAACTCTCTGTGTAAAGAACCCGCCTCTGACATCCCCTTTATACTTTCCGTCAAACAGCTTAAAACTATGACCCCTCGTATTAACAATTTCTGCCCTGGGAAAAAGTTTCTGGCTATCAACTCTATCTATGCCTCTCATTATCTTGTACACCTCAATTAGGTTCCTTCTTTTTTCCAATGAAAAAAGTCCGAGCTCAGTCAACCTCTCTTCGTAAGATAAGCCCTCCAGTCCAGGCAG
>NC_057721.1:79103065-79104431 GCF_004010195.1 Chiloscyllium plagiosum
AAGCCTTGCTCTTCCAGATGGTCATAAATCCTCTCCCTCAGAATCCTTTCTAACACCTTGCAGACAACAGACGGGAGACTGACTGGTCTGTAATTGCCGGGGATTTCCCTATTTCCTTTCTTGAAGAGAGGAATTACATTTGCCTCTCTCCAGTCCTCAGGTATGACTCCAGTGGAGAGCGAGGATGCAAAGATCTTCGCAAGTGGCAAAGCAATTGCATTTCTCACTTCCCAAAGCAGCCGAGGACAAATCTGGTCTGGCCCTGGCGACTTGTCAATCTTAATGTTTGTTAAAATTTTCAACACATCAGCTTTCTCAGTCTCTATCCGTCCCAGCATGCTTACCTGCTCCTCAATGGTTTCATTCACTACAAGGTCCTTTTCTTTAGTAAGGACAGAAGCAAAATATTCATTTAGGGCTTCCCCTACCTCCTCAGACTCTATACACAAGTTCCCTATGCTATCCCTGATCGGCCCTACTCTTTCTTTGATCATTCTCTTATTCCTCACATAAGTGTAAAATGCCTTTGGACTCTCCCTAATTCTTCCTGCCAAGCCTTTCTCGTGTCCCCTCCTGGCTCTCCTCAGACCATTTTTGAGCTCCTTCCTCTCCTGCCTGTAATCCTCTAGAGCTGAGCTTGACCCTAGCTTCCTCCACCTTATGTAAGCTGCCTTCTTCCTTTTGACGAGAAGCTCCTCCGCTCTCGTCATCCAAGGTTCCTTTATCTTACCCCTTCTTGCCTGTCTCAGAGGGACATATTTATTCATCACTCGCAACAACTGTTCCTTAAACAGTCTCCACATGTCTATAGTGCCCTTTCCATGGAACAATTGCTCCCAGTCCATGCTTCCCAACGCACGTCTGATAGTATCATAGTTTCCTTTTCCCCAATGAAATTTCCTCCCATTGTGCCTGCTTGTCTCCTTCTCCATAGCTATGCAGAATGTGAGGCAGTTGTGGCCACTATCACCAAAATGCTCTCTCACTGCAAAAAGGGTTGAAGGTGTTAGCCCCCTGTGTTCTCTGTCTATGCCATGATATTTAGATTGATTCTAATCTAACAAGTGAGATAACGGAGTTTTACATGAATTCATGCAATTTTTGAGCAAAGTACAATGTAACTCTGCAAGTACAAATTCACCCCACAAAATATATGTGTGCATGTAGGTCTTTGTCTGTCTGTGTGTGTGTATCTGTCTGGGTTGGGGGTTGTGAGTGTGAGAAAGTGTATGTGTTTGTGTAGTGAGTGCAGAGTGTCTTAGGTCTGTGAGGGGGTGCATGTGTGAGTGTGGGAGTGTGTGTGTCTATAAGGGTGTGTGTGGGTGTCTGTGTGCGCGTCTGTGTATATGTGTGTCCGTGTGTGTGT
>NC_057721.1:79104688-79126929 GCF_004010195.1 Chiloscyllium plagiosum
CCAATGTACCTTGCCTCCGGGCATCCTTGCCTGCAACGTATAAGATAGACAACGTTGGCTGAGTCACATGAGTACCTGCCATGTACAAGGTGGGAGGTGTTCCCACTCGTAATAGTGGTATCTATGTCCACAATCTGACACGTCTTGCAGCGTCCACCGTGACAGGGTTGTATGGAGTTGTCCTGAGAGCCGGGCAGTTTGCTACGAACAATGATCTGTTTAAGGTTTGGTGGTTGTTTATAGGCAAGTAGTGGAGATGTGGGGAAGGTCTTGGTGAGGTGCTCATCCTCATTGATAATGTGTTGCAGGTCACGAAGAACATGGTGTAGTTTTTCAGCTCCTGGGAAATACTGAACAACGAAGGATACTCTTTCAGTTGCAGCCCGTGTCTGTCTCCTGAGGAGGTCATTACGGTTCCTTGCTGTGGCACGTTGGGACTGGCGGTCAATGAGTTGGGCATCGTACCCCATTCTTGTGAGGGCATCCTTGAGTACTTCCAGGTGTCTGTCATGTTCCTCCTCAACTGAGCAGATCCGGTGTATGCGTAGGGCTTGTCCATAGGGGATGGATGTTTTAATATGTTTTGGATTGTGATTACACATGAAAGAAGTGAAACTGTCATGGTATTCTAACAGATGAAAGGCTTAACAGACAATCAATTTTTCAATGTATAATTTCAGTTACATCACACTGTAAATTTTTGCTATAAATTCTGTGTGTTAGGATTGAGCCCTCCACTACCACCTGATGAAGGAGTGGCGCTCCGAAAGCTAGTGTGCTTCTAATTAAATCTGTTGGAGTATAACCTGGTGTTGTATGATTTTTAACTTTGTACACCCCAGTCCATCTCCAAATCACGTTACAGGAAGGATGTGTATCATAGAGCCTGTTACAGTGGTTATATACCGTAGAGAATGACACAATGGGGTGTGTGTTTTGGAAGGCTGCTGTCTAACATACTGGCCAGCTCTGGTGAACTGGTCACGGACATGTGGTGAATTGATGCTCATCATTGGGAGAAAGATTTTAGCCTGATGGACATTAGGAGCATGCAGCAGCCCAATACAGCTGAGGCTCTGAGACTGTGTCTGAAGTAAATCAGGAGAAACATTCCCAAAGTTGCTGTAAATTAATGGGGAAGATGCTCCCATTGAATGAGGTGTGATTTTTTTGGCATTGTATCAGCTCTTCAAACATAAACATCAAGATGGAGTCCAAACTGAAAATAAGAGTCAAAGAATATCATAAAACAATTGTCTACCTTTCAAATCGATTACAGACATCAGTCTGCTCTGAACTGTGTCACTTAACAGATGACGATATTGATGATGGATGCCTGCTGTTATATTATCTCGGCCAGTAATATTGACAACCCTTTTACCTTCCTTAGTGGTGGTGGACAATTAAACGACTGAGTGGAGCTGGAAGCTGCACAAATATATCCATCCTAAATGATGTGGGTGCCTAGCATCAGTACAAAGGATAAGGCTGAAGCATTTGAACCAATCTTCAGCTAGAAGTGCCGAGTTGGTGATCCATCTCAGCCTCCTCCAGAGTTCCTCAAGGTCACTGATGCCAGTCTTCAGCCAATTCGATTCAATCCACGTGATATCAAGAAACAGTTAGAGGCACTGGATATTGCAAAAGCTATGGGGCCTGACAACTTTCCAGTCTTGGTACTGAAGACTTGTGCTCGAGAACCTGCTGCTCCTCTCGCTAAGCTCATCTCATACAGTTACAACACTGGCACCTACCCAACAATGTGTGAAATTGCCCAGGAATGTAAGAAACATGAAAATCAGGACAAATCCATCCCAGTCTTCTCTTGATCATCAGTAAAGTGATGGAAGGTGTCATCAACAGCGCTATCAGGCAACACCTACTCAGCAATAACCTGCTAGCGACGCCCAGTTTGGGTTCCACCAGGGCCACTCAGCTCCTGACCTCAAACATGGACAAAAGAGCTGAATCCCAGAGGGTGAGGGGAGAGTGACTGTCCTTGAGATCAAGGCTGCATTTGATCTCGTGTGGCATCAAGAAGACTGAGCATAACTGGAGTCAGTGTGGAACCAGGGGCATATGGGGCACATAGAAAGATGGTTGCATTTGTTGGAGTGTTCCATCCAGGACAAAGCAGCCCACTTGACTGGCACCACACCTAAAAGCATTCACTCCCTCCAACACTGATGGTCAGGAGCAGCAGAGCATCTGCAAGGTGTATTGCAGTAATTCACCAACGTCCCTTAGACAGCACCTTCCAAACCGAGTCACCACAGCCACACAATCTCGAAGGACAAGGACAGCAAATACATGGAAATACCACCCCCTGCAAGTTCCTCACCATCCTGACTTAGAAACATTTGGTGTTACTTCAGTGTCACGAGGTCAAAATCCTGTAGCTCCCTCCTCAACAGCATTGAAGGTCTAGAAATAGAATTCAGTTTTATTGTCACATGTACTCAAATACAAATGTGCAGGTGTACAGTGAAAATTATATAATGTCGCCATACATGTTGTCATCTTCAGTACAAAGGACCTAGTTACAATACTTCAATACTAAAGTAGATTAGGTACAAAAACAGAGAAATCAGGAAAAAATGCGAGAAGTTCTACGCCACACTAACAGGAATCCGATTCACGAGAGAAGAAGGAAAGGATAACCAACTCCCATTCCTAGATGTGATGGTACAGAGAACACCTAACGGAGAATTCTCCACAAAGGTATACAGGAAAGCCACACACACAGACCAAGTCCTGAACTATGAAAGCAACCACCCCAACACACACAAACACATCGCACTGCTGGACAATGAGGTTGTAGAAGTAGTAATGGGAAACAAAGACATGTTGCGTGAACAGAATAGGTACTTTGCATCAGTTTTCACAGTGGAAGATGCCAGCAGCAGACCAGAACTTTAAGAGAATCATGTGTAGTGATCATCGCTAAGGAAAAGCTACTAGGGAAGCTGAGAGATACAAAGGTGAATAAATCTTCCAGACCACAAGACCATAAGACTATAAGAGATAGGAGCTGAAATTAGGCCATTTAGTTTGGGTGAAGATTTGTAGCTCGGGTGCTCGTTGCTGTGGTTCTGTTTGCCGAGCTACCACTATAGGGCAAGCGAAACAAAGAACAGCCAGGGAATTCCTGGAAGCATGGCACTCATCCACAAACTCCATCAACAAACACATCGACCTGGACCCAATATACCGGCCACTACTGCGGACAGCTGAAACTGACAACCGGAAGTGGCAGGGACAGGCCACTATAAATGCCGGAGGAAACACCACAGAAGCGCTTCACAGGAGGCTCCCAAGCACTGAGGATGTCACCTAGACAGGGGACGAAACGTTTGCAACAAAAATTTCCAGCTCGGCGAACAGAACCACAACAACATTGGGACTGGTTCTGGGGGAGGTGGGACTATTATAACTTGGATGGTCTACACCTGGGCTGGACTGGAACCTTGGGGGTGTCCTTAGGGGTGCTTTTGCTAACGCTGTTGGGAGGGTTTAAACTAATGTGGCAGGGAAATGGGAACCAAATGAGAAGGTTCGTGGACAGTAAAGTGGTAGTAACTAAAGCCTGTAAGGAACTAGATCATGAAGTCAACGTGACAATGGGGAAGAGTAGGCAGAGAACAGATGATGGATGCAGTGGAACTGTGGTCAATGTTTGTTTCAATGCAAAAAGTGTAGTAGGTAAGGCAAATTAACTTAAGGCTTGGATTAGTACCTGGAATATGATGTCACTGCTATTACTGTGACTTGGTTGAGGAAAGGACATGATTGGCAACTGAATATCCCAGGATATCAATGCTTCAGGCGGAATACAGAGGGAGGTAATGGGGTGGAGGAGTTGCATTACTGGTCAGAGAGGATATCCCAGCTGGGCTGAAGGAGGGCACTATGGAGGACTGAAGCAGTGAGGCAATATGGGCAGAGCTCAGATATAGAAAGGGTGCAGTAACAATGTTGGTGCTGTACTACACGCCCCCTAACAGCGAGTGTGAGACAGAGGTACAAATATCTACACATATTATGGAAAGATGGAACAGCAACAGAGTGGTGGTGATGGAGATTTTAATTTTCCCAACATTGACTGGCATTCACTTAGTGTTAGAGGTCTAGATGGAACAGAATTTGTAAGAAGCATCTAAGAGGGTTTTATAGAGCAGTATGTAAATAGTCCAACTCGGGAAGGGGCCATACTGGACCTGGTGTTAGGGAATGTGCCCGGCCAGGTGGTTGATTTTTCAGTTGGGGATTATTTTGGGAATAGTGATCACAATTCCGTGAATTTTAGAATACTCATGGACAAAGACGAGAGTGGTCAGAAAGAACAAAGACCAAAGAACAATGAAAATTTACAGCTCAGGAACTGGTCCTTCAGCCCTCCAAGCCTGTACCGATCCAAATCCACTGTCTAAACTTATCATCCAATTCCTAAGCATCTGTATCCTCTGCTCCCCACCTACTCATGCATCTGTCCAGATGCACCTTAAATGAAACTACCATGCCTGCCTCTATTACCTCTGCTGGCAATGTGTTCCAGGCACCTACCACCCTCTGTGTAAAGTACTTTCCGTGTTTTTCCCCTTAAACTTTTCTCCTCTCACCTTGAAAGCATAACTTCTTGTTACTCAATCCTTCATCCTGGGAAAAAGCTCTCTACCTACCCTGCCTATATCCTTCATGATTTTGAGAAGTGCATATACTTTAATGCAAGGAGTATAGTGTGTAAGGCAGATGAACTTAGGGCTTGGTTTGGTGCCTGGGAGTATGGCATTATTGCAATCTCAGAGACTTGGTTGAAGGGAGGGCATGATGATTGGCAACTAAATGTTCCAGGATATAGATGCTTCATACGAGATAGGGAGAGAAGTAAAAGGGAGGGGAGGATTTGCATTGCTGGTCAGGGATGATATCACGGCTGTGCTAAAGGAGGACACTATGGAGGGCTTGAGCAGTGAGGCATTATGGGTGGAGCTGAGAAATAAGAAGGGTGTAGTTACCTTGTTGGGTCTGTACTACAGGCCTCCCAACAGTGAACGTGAGGCAGAAGAACAAATAGATAAACAGATTATGGAAAGATAGGTCAGGTGAATTGGCCATGCTAAATTGCCCGTAGTGTTAGATAAAGAGGTAAATGTAGGGGAATGGGTGGGTTGCACTTCGGCAGGTCGGTGTGGACTTGTTGGGCCGAAGGGCCTGTTTCCACACTGGAAGTAATCTAATATAGAGGCAAAGGGTAGTGGTGATGGGAGATTTTAATTTTCCCAACATTGACTGGGATACACTTGGTGTCAGAGGTCTGGATGGGGCAGAATTTGTAAGGAGCATCCAGGAACATTTTCTGGGGTAGTATGTCAATAGTCCAATGAGTGAAGGGGACATATTGGACCTGGTGTTGGGGAATGAGCCAGGCCAGGTGGTAGAAGTTGCACTGGGGGATTTCTTTGGGAATGGTGACCACAGTTCTGTAAGTTTTAGAATATTCGTAGACAAAGATAAGATTGGTCCTAAGGGAAGAGTACAAAACTGGGCCAAGGCCAATTATATCAAAATTTGGCAGGAGCTGGGAAAGGTGGATTGAACACAGCTATTTGAAGGGAAATCCACATTTGATATGTGGGAGGCTTTCAAAGATAGGTTGAAGATAGTGCCCATCACGGTGCCATGGTCCTCCCCTGGTGAGCCAAAACGGTATACCTGTTTTGGAGGGAGATGAGCACAGGGGACACCTGCACTGCCTTCCTACTCTTCCTCTGCCTTTTGATCAGCTATTCCCTGTCTACCTCAATAATCCTAATCTGCTGTGTGACCAATTCACTAAATGTGCTGACAAAGACCCCCTCAGCATGCTCCATAATGAGTCCCTCCGCCATGCTCCAGAGCCATCATACAGTCAAACAAGATCTGCAGCCGGACACACTTCTTGAAAGGAAGAGTGCTAAACTGGGGGAAGGCAAACTGTAGCAAAATTCGGCAGGAGTTTGGGAACGTAGATAGAGAGCAGCTCTTCAAAGGTAAATCCACATTTGACATGTGGGAGGCTTTTAAAGAGAAACTGATTAAAGTGCAGGACATACATATCCCTGTGAAAATGAGGGATAGAAATGGCAAGATTAGGGAACCATGGATGAGAGGTGAAACTGTGAGACTAGCTAAGAGGATAAAGGAAGCATATATAAGGTCTAGGCGACTGAAAACAGATGAAGCTTTGGAAGAATATCGGGAATGTAGGACCAATCTGAAATGAGGAATTAAGAGGGTTAACATGGGCCATGAAATATCTTTAGCAAACAGGGTTAAGGAAAATCCCAAATTCTTTTATTCGTATATAAGGGGAAGAGGGTAACTAGAGAAAGGGTTGGCCCACTCAAGAACAAAAGAGGAAAGATATGCATGGAGTCAGAGAAAATGGGTGAGATTCGTAATGAGTACTTTGTATCGGTATTCACCAGATGTTGAGATAAGGGATAGATCTTTGATTACTCTTGGTCAAGTTGGCATAAAGAGGAAGGAAGCGTTATGTATTCTAAAAGACATTAAGGTAGACAAGTCCCCAGGTCCAGATGGGATCTATCCCAGGTCACTGAGGGAAAGAAGAGAGGTAATAGTTGGGGCTCTAACATATACCTTTGCAGTATCCTTGAACACGGGCGAGATCCCGGAGAACTGGAGAATTGCTAATGTTGTCCCCTTAGTTAAGAAGGGTAGCAGGACTAATCCAGGTAATTATAGACCAGTAAGCCTGACATCAAAATAGGGAAGCTTCTGGAAAAGATACTGAGGAATAGGATCTATTTACATTTGGAAGAAAATGGGCTTATCAGTGATAGGCAACAGGGCTTTGTGCAGGGATGGTCATGACTTACCAACTTAATAGAATTCTTTGAAGAGGTGACAAAGTTGATTGATGAGGGACGGGCTGTAGATGTCATGTACATGGACTTCAGTATGAAGTTTGATAAGGTTCCACATGATAGGCTGATGGAGAAAGTGAAGTTGTATGGGGTCCTGGGTGCATTAGCTAGATGGATGGAGAACAGACTGGGCAACAGGAGACAGAGAGTAGTAGTGGAAGGGAGTTTCACAAAATGGAGACCTGTGACCAGTGGCTAGGACCACTGTTGTTTGTGATATATATGCATGTTGTGGAGGAAGGTTCAGGTGGTCTGATTAGCAAGTTTGCAGATGACACTAAGATTGGTGGAGTATCAGATAGTGAAGGGGACTGTCAGAGAATGCAGCAGAAAATAGATGGATTAGAGAGTTGGGTGGAGAAATGACAGATAGAGTTCAGCCTGGGCAAATGCGAGGTGATGCATTTTTGAAGATCCAATTCTAGAGTGAACTATATGGTAAACTGAAAATCCTTGGGGAAAATTGATGTACAGAGAGATCTGAGTGTTCAGGTCGATTGTACCCTGAAAGTGGCAACGCAGGCCGATAGAGTGGTCAAGAAGGCACAGGGCATGCTTTCCTTCATCGGACAGAGTATTGAGTAGAAGAATTGGCAGGTCATGTTCCAATTGTATAAGACTTTGGTACGGTCACATTTGGAATATTACGTACGGAGAGGGTGTAGAGGAGGTACACCAGGATATTGCCTGGTATGGAGGGTACAAGCCATGAAAAGATGTTGAGTAAATTAGGATTATTTTCATTCAAAAGATTGAGGTTGAGGGGAGACCTGATTGTGGTCTACAAAATCATGAGTGTTATAGATAGAGTGGATAGCAAGGAGCTTTTTCCCAGAGTGGGTGACTCAATTACTAAGGGTCACGAGTTCAAGGTCAGAGGGGAAATATTTAAGGGAGATATACGTGGAAAGTTCTTCACACAGAGGGTGGTGGGTGCCTGGGATGTGTTGACAGGAGAGGTGGTCGAGGCAGACTGATGGCATCATTTAAGATGTATCAAGACAGATACATGGATGGGCAGGGAAGAGAAGGATGTAAATACTTGGAAAATAGGTGACAGGTTTAGATAGATGATCTGGGTTGGCGCAGGATTGGAGGGCCGGAAGGCCTGTTTCTGTGCTGTAATTCATTTGAACATTTCTCTGTTCCTATATTATAGTTAGTTAGAGCATATTGATGGTCACACTCTGCACATCACCATTGCACGTCGTGTTCCAGGTTTCATTGGATTAATTACAGGCGAAGCTGACTTTGATCACTTTGTCTCACTCCCAGCCATAGCCCGCGTTTATGGCCCAAACAAATCTTCTGTTTCCGTCCCTGGGAAGTACTGTCTCCATTTCACTTACAATTGCACTTTCAACAATTCAGCTGTAGCCTTTGGTCCTTCAGTTGCCACAATATTTCTGCAGCGAATGATTTGCTCCACCGCACCCTCATCTACCTTCGGGAGGGACAGTCCAATACCTTTGGACAATAAAAGCTCACAAAAAGGTTACATCTTACTGACTGACATCATGTTTCTGATGCTTTGGTGTTACAGGGACAGCTGGATCAAGAACTGCAACAGGACATCATTTGATGACTACTATGAAAATTGTGATATAGATTTTAATTAATAATCAGATCTGGATCTGAAGTCTTCATCAAAATCTGGCCGCTTTGACACCTTTCAGCCTGGAATCATTTCTGTTTCTCGACTGTATGTTGCTCACGTGTTTTGGAATGCAATAAAGAAAGGCTTCTGCCACAGATGATCAAAACAAATGCAAGCAAATATCAAAACGCACGCCGTTCCTTTAAATAATGGAGCTAATTCTGGGGGGTGGAGTCTCAGCTGGAATGAAATGTTATGGAAATTTGTTTTCCCGATTGGAAGAGATATTGGGGTGACTTGAGAATTCATAGATGATGAAGGATGCCAGCAAAATGTGTAGGGAGGTGATGGGCCTGGTTGATGTATTGCTAAATTATTAATCTTGCGACCCAGGTTAGAAACCTGCTATGGCAGTGGAGTTTCAGTTCAATAAATATATGGGATGAAAAGTCTAATATTGGCTATGAATCCATTACCAATTGTTGGAAAAACTCATCTGGTTCACTCATATCCTTTAAGGAAGGAAACCGCCATCTTTACCTGGTCTGGCCTCCTTGTGACTTTAGACAGACAGAAATGGGGTTGACACTTTACTGCCCTTTGGGCAATTAGAGATAAGCAATAAGTGCTGGCCTGGCCTATGACACCCATATCCCTCCTAACATTTCTTATTCATGTGTTCATTCAAAAGTCTTTTAAACGTTGTAACTGTACTGGCCTCCACCACTTCTTCTGGAAGGTCATTCCACCAAGGAGCCATTTTCTGTGTAAAATAAAGTGAACTTCATGTCTTTTTTAAATCTGTCTCCTCTCACCTTAAAAATATTCCCCTTATTCTTGAAATCCCCCACCCTCAGGAAAAGATTCTTGCCATTCACCTTATCGATGCCCCTTATGATTTTATACACCTCTATAAGATCAACCTCCAGTGAGAAAAGCCCCAGCCTATCCAGCCACTCCTTATAATTCAAACGCTCCATACCCAACAATATTTTGGTTAATCTCTTCTGAACCCTCTTCAGCTCAGTAATATCCTTCCCATAACAGGGTGAGCTGAATGAGACACAGTAAGCCAGAAGAGGCCTCACCAATATCCTGTACAATCTCACCATGACTTCCCGACTCCTAGACTCAAAGGTCTGAGCAATAAAGGCAAACATGTCAAATGTCTTCTTAAATACTCTATCTGTACGTGAAGTAACTCCAAAGAATTATGCACCTGAAACCCAAGGTCTCTCTGTTCTACAGCACTACCCAAGGCCCTAATTTTAATTGTATACATTCTGCCCATGTTTATTTGACCAAAATGCAATATTTATCTATATTAAACTACATTTGCCATTCTGCAGCTCATTGAACCAATCAATCAAGATCTCTTCATAATCCTAGACAACCTCCTTTGCTGTCCACTATACCACCAATCTTGGTGTCATCTGCAAATTTACTAACCATTTGATTTGTTGTTACTTGTACCTAAGTACAGTGAAATGCTTTGTTTATGGGCAGTACAGGCAAATCATAGTAAGCAAGGACATACAGATCATAGGGTGAAAAATAAGTTGCACAGTGTAAGTTACACAGGTACACCACACAGAATGCACAGGATCAATATTAACGAGATCAACATTTGAAGTTAGAGAGATCTATTCAGCCTTCTAATAATGGCAGGGAAGAAGCTGTTCCTGAACTGGTTGGTGCTTGTGTTCAAGCTTCTGTATCTCCTGCCTGATGGAAGACGTTGTTGGAGAGCATTACTGGGGTGTGATGGATCTCTAATGATGTTGGCAGACATTTTGATCAATGGGTGCGTGCTTTGAAAGTAGATAGGATATTTTGAGAGATTATTCTGGTGGAGGAGTTTAAAAACTCACTTCCAGAGATGGTAAGAATTCACGTGGAGGAACAAAAAGTTCAGGAAGTGAGAAGGGCAGCAGAATTAGCAGAGGAGTACATGTTGGTTCATAAGACAAGCTTCAGGCCAGAAGTTTGTCCTATAAGGGATAAAAATTCGGAGAAAGGGGATCCTACACTACTAAACCAAGAGTAGAGAACACTGGTAAGAATTTACCACAGGATAAAACAGAAGCCCAAGAGAATGGAAAGGAGGTGAAAGGCGTCAGGTGTTTCCACTGTGGTAAAGTGGGACACGTAATGACACAGTGCTGGTCGTTAAAGAAAGGCACTATGGGAAAAAATGTGGGAAAAGAAGCTAAGCCAATGGCATTAGTGAAGGTCACAAAGGAGACCCCAAGAAGAGCTGTGGAGCTGCAGGAGAGTGCACAGCCTCGGCAGGGGCTGGCTATGGTGTTAGTACCTGATCTCGATAAAGAATTTTCCTCTGTGCGTAAACCAGAAAGAACGGGGGGGTCAAGAAATTATAATTTTGAGAGATATAGGACCTAACCAGTTGCTGATAGTAAGGGATGAGTGAATATCCACTCTTTCTGGTCTGTTACCCAAGAGTGTGGTAATTTGTGGGATAGATGGACAGACATTTAGCATTCCCCAATGTAAGATCAGGTTGGAGAGCCAACTCAAGACTGGGGAAGTTACAGTGGGAGTGATTAACAGAGTGTCTGTTCCAGGAATTCAGTTTTTTCTTGGGAATGATTTGGCAGGATCCAAGGTGGGAGTGACATTCCTTGTTGTGGAGAAGCCCAAGGAAGACCAAGAAACTGAGGAGTTAAAACTGAAATATCCTGGTATTTTCCCAGACTGTGTGGTAACCAGATCCCGCTATCATAAGTCACAGCACAAAGCAAAAAATAAAGAGAAAGATGAAGGAGATGAGGTTGTGTTAGTGGATACCCTGTTTGATGTAATGGTGCAGGAAAAACCTGAACAGACAGATGTGTTTAGTCCTGAAAGTCTAAGAAACTTGCAACAGCAAGACAAGACGATAAAAGATATATATGTGGATGCGTACTCTGAAAATGAGGAAAATAATATTCCGGAGGATTATTATCTGAAAGGTAGAATTCTAAGATGGAAATGAAGACTACTGCAGGTTAGTGCAGAGGAGAAATGGGCCAAAGTGCACCAGGTTGTGTTGTCAGTAGCATACAGACAGGAAGTGTTACGGGTAGCACATGAACTACCTGTAGGAGGTCACCTCGGATTACGAAAGACTCAGGCCAAGGTAGAAAAACATTTTTATTGGCCTGGAGTGCACAAGGATGTGGTTAAATTTTGCCGTATGTGTCATACATGCCAAATGGTAGGTAAGCCACAGGCGGTAATAAAACCAGTACCTTTGTTGCCGATTCCTCCATTTGAACAACCTTTCATGTGGGCTATAATTGGTTGTGTAGGTCCCCTCCCGAGAACTAAAAGTGGGAATCAGTCCTTGTTAATCATAATGGATGTGTCTACCAGATTTCCGGAGGTAACTCCATTACGGAGTATCAAGGCAAAAAGTGTAGTAGAGGAGTCAGTAGCTTTCATCACATGGTATCAGTTACCCAGACAGATTCAGTTGGATCAAGGGTCTAATTTTACTGCTCGGCTGTTTGAGGAGGTTATGGATAGCTTAGGTATACAAGCACTTCAAATCCAGTGCGTATCATCCTGAATCCCAGGGAGCTTTAGAAAGGTGGCATCAGACCTTGAAGACCATACTGTCAGGATTACCCTAATAATTGAGGTTAGATTAGATTCCCTACAGTGTGGAAACAGGCCCTTTGGCCCAACCAGTCCACACTGACCCTCCGAAGAGTAACCCACCCAGACCCATTTCCCTCTGACTAATGCACCTAACACAATGGCAATTTAACATGTCCAATTCACCTGACCTGCACATCTTTGGACTGTGGGAGGAAACCGGAGCACCTGGAGGAAACCCACACAGACATAGGGAGAATGTGCAAACTCCACATAGACAGTCACCCAAGGCTGGAATCGAACCTGGGATCCTGGTGCTGTGAGGCAGCAGTGCTAACCACTGAGCCACTGTGCCACCCTAAAAGTATCCCATTTGTATTGTTTGCCATTAAAGATGCCCCAAATTAATCTACTCAGTTTACTCCCTTTGAGTTAATACATGGGCATGAAGTGAAAGGGCCTTTGATATTAAAAAAATGACAGGACCAAAATTGGAGATCTCACTCTTAGATTATGCATCGGAGGTGAGGGAGAGACAAAGTCAAGCAGGTGAGTTAGCTAAACAGCACCTAAAGAGGGCACAGTGTCAAATGAAGCAGGTGCCAGATACATGCTCTGAGACTCGGATGTTTTCCTGAGGGGATAACATGTTAGTATTGTTACCAATAATAGGAGATCCCTTCAAAGCCAGGCTTAGTGGTCCCTATCAAATTGAGAAAAAGTTGAGTCAGGTGAACAATTTAGTAAAGGTGCCAGATAAAAAAACAGTATTGGTATGTCACTTTTTAGACTGTGGGAGGAAACCGGAGCACGCGGAGAACGTGCAAACTCCACACAGTCAGTCGCCTGAGGCGGGAATTGAACCTGGGTCTCTGGCACTGTGAGGCAACAATGCTAACCACTGTGCCACCGTGCCTCCCATGATAGCTAGGAAGAAGCTGGGAATTACCAACCTAGATGTGTTGAGTAGGCTAGAGGTTATTTAGGTGGACAAATCTCCAGGACTGGATGGGATCTATCCCAGGTTGCTGGGGGAGGCAAGAGAGAAAATAACTGGGGCCCTGACAGATATCTTTGTGGTATCCTTAAATACAGGTGAGGTGCCGGAGGACTGGAGGGTTGTTCATGTTGTCTCCCTGTACAAGAAGGGTAGTAGGGATCTTCCAGGTAACTGCAGACCAGTGATCCTGACGTCGGTGGTGGGAAAGTTGCTGGAGAAAGCACTGAGGGATAGGATCTATTTATATTTAGAAAATAATGGGCTTATCAGTGATAGGCAAAATGGTTTTGTGCGGGGGGGGGGGGCGGGGGGGGGGGGTCGTGCCTTACCAACTTAATAGAGTTCTTCGAGGAAGTGACCAAGTTGATAGATGAAGGAAGGAATGTTGATGTCATATACATGGACTTTAGAAAGGTGTTTGATAAGGTGGGGAGCAGGGGGATACAGATGCCTAGGAATTGGGTGACAGGTTTAGACAGTAGATTTGGATCCATTTGGAGGGCCGAAGGGCCTGTTCCTGGGCTGCAAATTTTCTTTGTTCTTTTCTTTGTTCTTTGAACCTTACTATTAAAGGGTCACTGACCACTGGAGGTAAAACTAACACTTAATCTCTGTTAGTAAAATTGCACATTTTTGATTTCTTGTCTGCTTTTTGTTCCAACACATAGAGTCATAGAGCTGTACAGCATGGAAATAGACCCTTCTGTCCAACTCATCCATGCTGATCAGATATCCTGAACTAATCTAGTCCAATTTGCCAGCATCCGGCCCATATCTCTCTAAACCCTTCCTATTCATATACCATCCAGGTGCCTTTTAAATGCTGTAATTGTACCAGCCTCCACCACTTCCTGGCAGCTCATTCCATACACGCACCACCTTCTGCATGGAAAGTTGCCCCTTAAGTCCCTTCTAAATTTTTCCCCTCTCACCTTCAACTTATATACTCCCCCACTCCAGGGAATAGACCTTGGCATTCTATCCACGTCACTCATGATTTTGTAAACATCTATAAGGTCACCCCCTCAGTGTCTGACGCTCCAGAGAAAACAGCCCCAGCATTTTCAGCCTCTTCCTACAGCTCAAACCCACCAACTCTTGAAAAAATCCTTGAAAGTCTTTTCTGAGCCCTTTCAAGTTTCGTAACAGCCTTCCTGTTGCAGGGTGACCAGAATTGCATGAAGTATTCCAAAAGTGGCTTAACCAACATCCTATACAGCCACAACATTACCTCCCAACTCCTATATTCAATGCTCTGACCAATAAAGGCAAGCATACCAAACGCCTTCTTCACTATCCTATCTACCTGCAACTCTACTTTCAAGGAACTGTGAACCTGCACTCCAAGGTCTTTTTGTTCAGCAACACTCCCCAGGAACTTACCATTAAGTGTATAAGCCCTGCCCTGATATGCCTTGCAAAATGGGGCACCTCACATTTATCTAAATTAAACTCCATCTGCCACTCCTCAACCCATTGGCCCATTTGATCAAGATCCCATTGTACTCTGAGGTAACCTTCTTTGCTGTCCACTACACCTCCAATTTTGGTGTCATCTGCAAACATACTAACCACACTAACTAATAGAGAAAGTAA
Organism: Chiloscyllium plagiosum; assembly: GCF_004010195.1. Lineage (NCBI taxonomy): Eukaryota > Metazoa > Chordata > Chondrichthyes > Orectolobiformes > Hemiscylliidae > Chiloscyllium > Chiloscyllium plagiosum. The sequence continues at coordinate 79,119,411 of NC_057721.1, forward strand.
AGTCCCATGGTGTGCAGGGTGTTCTAGCTAGGTGGATAAAGAACTGGTTGAGCAACAGGAGACAGAGAGTAGTAGTTGAAGAGAGTTTCTCAAAATGGAGAAAGGTGGTGTTCCACAGGGGTCAGTGCTGGGGCCAATGTTGTTTGTGATTACATAAATGATCTGGAAGAGGGTACTGTTGGTATGATCAGCAAGTTTGCAGATGACAGGAAGATTGGTGGAGTAGCAGAAAGCATAAGGGACTGTCAGAGAGTACAGGAGAATATAGATAGACTGGAGAGTTGGGCAGAAAAGTGGCAGATGGAGTTTAATCCAAACAAATGTGAGGTGATGCATTTAGGCAAGACTAATTCTAGAGCAAGTTATACAATCAACAGAAGAGCCTTGGGACATGTTGATGGGCAGAGAGATCTGGGAGTACAGGTCCATTGTACCCTGAAGGTTGCTGAACAAGTGGATAGAGTGGTCAAGAAGGCATACGGTATAGAACATAGAACAATACAGTGCAGAACAGGCCCTTCAGCCCTCGATGTTGCGCCGACCTGTGAACTATTCTCAGCTCATCCCCCTACACTATCCCATCATCATCCATGTGCTTATCCAAGGATTAAAGGTTTAAATCTCCCTAATGTGGCTGAGTTAACTACATTGGCAGGCAGGACATTGCACGCCCTGACCACTCTCTGAGTAAAGAACCTGCCTCTGACATCTATCTTAAATCTATCACCCCTCAATTTGTAGTTATGCCCCCTTTTACAAGATGACGTTATCATCCTAGGGATTGATTAGATTGGTGGAACCTGTCTAATCCTCCGATCATCTTGTATGTCACCTGTGACATACATCTTGTATGTCTCTTTCCAATGAGAATAGACCCAAGTCTCTCAGCCTTTCCTCATCAGATCTTCCCTCCAGATCAGGCAAATCTCCTCTGCACCTTTCCAATGCTTCAACATCCTTCCCGAAATATGGCGACCAGAGCTGTACACAATATTCCAAGTGACTTATACAGCTGGACAGAACTAGAAGAGAAGGGTGAGAGAGGAAGTATTTAAGAGGGAAATTGATCTTCCCAGCAGCCCCCGGTCCATACTCTCACTGCTCATTGCTGATTCCACAAGGTAAATATTAAAGTATTTAAGATCATGCTTCTTAATATTGTGACCCATAGAGAAGTGGGACTGAAGTGACACTGCAGTCTCCATGGAAACATCAATGAGGAGCCAGCCCCATTTCCACTGGAAGGTTTCTTGCCACCTCTTGAGGCTGTACTTGGAGAGAAAACAGGGTTAATGTTCCGAGTCCCCTGACCTTTCCTCTAAAGCTTCTGAAGCAGGCTCACTGGCCTCAAAACGTTAACCCTGTTTCTCTCTGCACAAATGCTGCTGGACCTGCTGAGTTTCTCCAGCAATTTCTGTTTCTGTTTATTTCAGAACTCCAGCATTTGCAATTCCCAGTTTCATTTTAGTTCATTGCAATTGTTTCCTTTCGCATTTACTAGAGAAGACATTTTCTTAAGTAAATATCTCTTGCTGAGGTTCCAATCAGAAATGAGCTCCCTCTTCCTTTACATGGGCTCCCTAAACTCATAGCTTCAACGACCTTGTACGATGGCTCTCTTTCTGACCTCCCCAGAGCTTTCTACGTTGAGAGATTTCTCCTCCCTGGCTGCTCAGCCCCTCAGGGATTCTCCCCCAGCACTGACTGCTGGTCACCTGCTAATCCCAGCACTTCTGCTGTCCTGGGTCTCTTCCCCTTCCACCAACCTGCTGGTGGCTCCTTCTCTTCAGTGACAATAAACTTAATCCTCATTTGAATCCTGTCTCCCTCTGGTGGTTGTGAAATGTAGGCCAGCAAACACCCTTTGGTGATGGTGACCCCGTGTAACTTGCTGGGCATTCAGGTGAGGTCACATGTCTCCCTGAAACGCTGCCTTTGAATTCAATGTTCAAAATGGCATTCTGACCTTTCGAACAGAAAGGCCAGATATGCATAAAATACAGAAATAAAACATGTTCACCTCTATTTAAGTACCCAGTTCACAAGTAATAATAAAACTGTGTCTCAAATGTTTTGCAACATTTGCGCAAAAAGGATGGAAAAAATTCAACTGAGATTCAGCATAGATCCCTCAAAGTTGCCACCCAAGTGGTTAGGATTGTTAAGAAAGCAAATGGTGTTTTGGCTTTTCATTAACAGGGGGATCGAGTTTAAAAGCCGTGAGGTTTTGCCACAGCTCTACCAGTCCCTGGTGAGACCGCACTTGGAATATTGTGTCCAGTTCTGGTTGCCCTACTGTAGGAAAGATACAGAGGCTTTGGAGAGGGTGCAAAGAAGGTTTACCAGGATGCTGCCTGGACTGGAGGGCTTGCCTTATGAAGAAAGGTTGACTAAGCTCGAACTTGTCTCTCTGGAGAGAAGGAGAAAGAGAGGTGACTTGATTGAGGTGTTCAAGATAATGAGAGGAATGGATAGAATCAATAGCCAGAGACTTTTCCCCAGGGCAGGATTGACTGGCATGAGGGGTCATTGTTTTAAGATATTAGGAGAAGGGTATAGAGGGGACGTCAGAGGTACGTTCTTTATGCAGAGAGTTGTGAATGCATGGAATGCATTGCCAGCGGTGGTGGAAGCAGAGTCATTAGGGACATTTAAGTGATTGCTGGACATGCACATGGATAGCAATGAGTTGAGAGGTGCACAGGTTAAGTTGTTATATTTTACATTAGGATTAAATCTCGGCACAACATTGTGGGCCAAAGGGCCTGTTCTGCGCTGTACTTTGCTATGTCTATATCTAAATAACATCTCTTAGACAGGTTGATTTGGAAGATCCAGGACAAAGTTTATTTTCAAAGCACCCTCTCTAGATATATGGACTATGGGATGAGACAAACTGGTTAGCTTAACAGAGTCAATATGATCACAATGAATAGAATAGAATCCCTACAGTGTAGAAACAAGCCCTTCGGCCCAACAAGTCCACACCGACCCCCTGAACAAGTCCCACCCAAACCCATTCCTTTACTTTATTACTCTACATTTACCCCTATCACATCTCCCTATACTACGGGCAATTTAGCATGGCCAATTCACCTAACCTGCACATCTTTGGATTGTGAGAGGAAACCCACACGGAAACGGGAGAATGTGCAAACTCAACTCAGACAGTCGCCTGAGGCTGAAATTGAACCTGGATCCCGGTGAGGCAGCAGTGCTAACCACTGAGCAACCGTGCCACCCTATATTTGGGCTGCATAGTGGCTCAGTGGTTAACACAGTTAACCTCACAGGGATCCAGGTTTGATTCTAGCCTCAGGCGACTGTCTGTGTGGAGTTTGCACATTCTCTCCGTGTCTGCGTGGGTTTCCTCCGGGTGCTCCGGTTTCCTCCCACAATCCAAAGATGTGCAGGTTCAGTGAATTGGCCATGCTAAATTGCCCATAGTGTTCAGGGATGTGTAGGTTAGGTGCATTAGTTTAAGGGTAAATGTAGGATAGTAGGGTGGGGGAACAGGTCTGGGTGGATTGCTCTTTGGAGGGTTGGTGTGGACTTGTTGGGCTGAAGGGCCTGATTCCACACTGTCTAATCATAGAATCCCTACAATGTGCTGGAAGACCGCATTCTTTGCTGGTAAAATGTTGAGATTCTATTTAATTTAATGTGTTCATTGATGTAATGTAACTAATGTAAGTAGTTACATTATGATTTTTTCTGCTTTGAGTATTCACACTGGAGTTGATACAAGAACATTTATGAGGATGTTTCCAACCAGGAAGGCAATGGCCTCGTGGTATTATCACATGACTGTTAATCCACAGAGCCAGATTATGTCTGGAGATCTGGATTAGAATCCTACAATGGCAGATGATGGAATTTTATTTCAATTTAAAAAATCAGATTAAGAGTTGAATGATGAATTAACTATTGGGGGAAACCCCATCTGGTTCAATAATGCCCCTTACCTGGTCTGGCCTACATGTGACTCCAGACTTTTAACTGGGCAAGGAGAAAGTGAGGACTGCAGATCAGAGTCAAAAATGTGTGGCACTGGAAAAGCACAGTAGGTCAGGCAGTATCCGAGGCGCAGGAGAGTTGACATTTCAGGCATAAGCCCTTCATCAGGAATGCGGGGGCTGATGAAGGGCTTATGCCCAAAACGTCAACTGACCTGCTCTTCGGATGCTGCCTGACCTCCTGCGCTTTTCCAGCTCTGCACTTTTTGACTTTTAACTGGGCAGAATGAGCAATAGATACTGGCCCACCCGATGATGCCCTCATCCTGTGAATGAACATAAAAATTGGAGAATTTTAGCTGTTTGAAAAATTGAATTGCTTAGAACTATTTTCTTTTGAAACACTGGGAAAAGAGGAGATTTAGTTGAGTATCTATGAGAGGCCTGGGTGGACTGTTCAGGAAGGATCAATTTTCCTTGGCAAATAAATCAATAATCAGCAGGCATAGATTTAAAGTAATTTTTAAAAAGGCTGGAGAGAATTGTAAATTTTTTTTTAACCTGGAACTCATTGAATGAAAATCTGGTGGAGATAGAAAGCCTTATTGTGAGAGACGATTTCGGTACAAATAGTTAAGATGTGCATGACCTCAGAGTCTAAGGGGAATAGAGCCGTGGGGGTAGGGTAAAACATGCTTCTCTATAATAAAGGACGAGACAGAGTAGAAAAACAAGTCCTTGATTGATAAGACCACTAACTCTGACAGAGAAGAATAAGTCCTTGACTGATAAGACTGCAGGCTAGAAAAACAACTAGGGAGACATATACTGCAGACTTTGTGATAAGGGTCCAGAATGGAAAAATAATGAATGTTCAGAATGTGAACCTCGTGACTCTTTAGAGCTATAGAAGGGAGGAGCTTGAACTGTATGTAATCGAAAACTTTGTTAGCCTGGCGCGCCTTTTTAATCTCAACTCTCCATCTCTGCATACCCCTAACAATCTCTCATTGCCTTGGGAACGAAGAATCTCCCTGTCTCTGTCTTAAAATGATTGAAAGATTCCACATCTACTGCCTTTTGAGGAAGGAAATTCCAAAGACTCAAAACACTCTGAGGGAAAAAATCTGTTTCCACATCTCTGTTTTAAATTGGCACCTCCTTATGTTTAAACTTTGTGACCCCTTGTTCTAGATTCTCCCACAAGAGGAATTCTCCTTTCAACACCCACCCAGTCAGGTTCCCTCAGGCTCTTACATGATTCAGTTAAGTCACTTCTCACTCTCTCTCACTCTGGAGGATTATGGCCCAGCCTGTGTAGCCTATCATCATAAAGCAATCAGGCCCATTCCAGAGACTTGTCCAGTAAATCTTCTCTGAACTGCTTCCAACTCATGAACATCCCTCAGTAAGTACGCTGACCTGTACTGTGCACCGTAAGTAATCTGGATGGGGTCTCACCAATACCCCGTGTAACTGAACCATAACCTTCTTACTCTCACATTTAATTCCCCTCTCAATAACTTGGAACATTGTTAACTTTCCTGATTACTTGCTGTACCTGCACCTTTCTGTGATTCATGCACTAGGATATCCACATCTCTCTGCCTCTCAGTACACAGTAATGTCAATGAGGTCTCACCAATGCGTTGTACAGCCACAACATTACATCCCAATGGTCTGACCAATGCAGGCAAATATGCCAAATGCCTTCTTCACTATACTGTCTACCTGTGACCCCATTTTCAAGGAACTATGTACCTGAACCCCTCTGTCTCTGTTTGGCAACACTTCCCAGGGCATGACCATTAGTTGTATTCTGGAATAGATTCAGAATTGTAAGCAAAGTGCAGACAGTTGAACATTGCAACCGTTTCAGTGAAGGTTATTGATTAACCATCAAGAAATTACAGCTCAGTCTGTTTGGACTTGCCTTTTCCCACTTTGAAAGGCTGCTGTTTGTGAGTCTGTACGCAGCCAGATGTGTACAAAGTTAAAAATCACACAACACCAGGTTATCTTCCAACAGGTTTATTTTGACACCACAATTAACAGATGAAGGAGCAGTGGTCTGAAAGCTAGTGCTTCCAAATAAGCCTGTTGGACGATCACCTGGTGTTGTGTGATTTTTATCTTTGTCCACTCCAATCCAACACCGCCACCTCCAAATCATGACATCCATAGGTGTGACATTCTGTGGACCTCCCTGTTCCTACTGCAGTCTTTCTCAGCTGCAAGCGCACTCTTTTAAGAAACAGGAAACTCTTTTAAGGATTCATCCACTGAGGTAATATGGGCTGAAATTAGAAACAGGAAAGGAGAGGTCACCCTGTTGGGAGTTTTCTATAGGCCTCCGAATAGTTCCAGAGATGTAGAGGAAAGGACAGCAAAGATGATTCTTGACAGGAGCAAGAGTTGTTATGGGGGACTTCAACTTCCCAAATTTCGACTGGGAATACAATAGTTCAAGATGTGTCAGTTTTTGTCTAATGTGTGCAGGAGGGTTTCCTGACACAGTACGTAGACAGGTCAACATGGGGCGAGGCCACATTGGATTTGGTGCTGGGTAATGAGCCCAGCCAGGTGTTAGATTTGGAGGTAGGTGATCACTTTGGTGATAAGTGACCACAATTCGGTTAGGTTTACTTTAGTGATGGAAAGGGATAAGTATAAACAGAGGGCAAGAGCTACAGCTGGGGGAAAGGCAATGAGGATGTGATGAGGCAAGATTTCGCAACATCGAGGGCCAAAGGGCCTGTACTGCGCTGTATTCTTCTATGTTCTATGTTCTAACTGAGGGCATGGTTAGGAACATGGGACTAGGATATCATAGCAGTTACAGAAACATGGCTCAGGGATGGACCGGACTGGTAGCTTAATGTTCCAGGATACAAATGCTACAGGACGGATATAAAGGGAGGCAAGAGAGGAGGAAGAGTGGCGTTTTTGATAAGGGATAGCATTACAGCTGGACTGAGGGAGGATATTCCTGGAAATACATCCAGGGAAGTTATTTGGGTGGAACCGAGAAATAAGAAAGGGATGATCACCTTATTGGGATTGTATTATAGATCCCCCAATAGTCAGAGGGAAATTGAGAAACAAATTTGTCAGGAGATCTCAGCTATCTGTAAGAATAATAGGGTGGTTATAGTAGGGGATTTTAACTTTCCAAACATCGACTGGGACTGCCATAGTGTTAAGGGTTTAGATGGAGAGGAATTTGTTAAGTGTGTACAAGAAATATTTCTGATTCAGTATGTGGATTTACCCACCAGAGAAGATGCAAAACTTGACCTACTCTTGGGAAATAAGGCAGGGCAGGTGACTGAGGTGTCAGTGGGGGAGCACTTTGGGGCCAGCGACCATAATTCTATTAGATTTAAAATAGTGATGGAAAAGTAGAGACCAGATCTAAAAGTTGAAGTTCTAAATTGGAGAAAGGCCAAGTTTGATGGTATTAGACAAGAACTTTCAAAAGCTGATTGGGGGCAGATGTTCACAGGTAAAGGGATGGCTGGAAAATGGGAAGCCTTCAGAAATGAGATAACGAGAATCCAGAG
>NC_057721.1:79127429-79131852 GCF_004010195.1 Chiloscyllium plagiosum
ACCCGCTTCCCTCAATAACCTGGGATAGACCCCATCCGCACCTGGGAATTTGTCCACCTTAATGCCTTTCAGAATACACAACACTTTCTCTCTCCTTATGCCGAGTTATACTGGAGTAATCAAAGATCTATCCCTAACCTCAACATCTGCTATGTCCCTCTCCTTGGTGAATACCGATACAAAGTACTCATTAAGAATCTCACCCATTTTCTCTGACTTCACATATATCTTTCCTCCTTTGTCCTTGAGTGGACCAACTCTTTCCCTCGTTACCCTCTTGTTCCTTAAATATGAATAAAAGGTTTTGGGGTTTTCCTTAACCCTGCCCGCTAAGGATATCTCATGACCCATTTTAACCCTCTTAATTCCTCATTTCAGATTGGTCCTACATTCCCCATATTCTTCCAAAGTTTCGTCTGTCTTCAGTCACCAAGACCTTTTGTACGCATCCTTTTTCCTCTTAGCTAGTCTCACAATTTCATCTGTCATCCATGGTTCCCTAATTTTGCCATTTCTATGCCTCATTTTCACAGGAACATATCTCTCCTGAACTCTAATCAACATCTCTTTAAAAGCCTGCCACATATTGAATGTGGATGACCCGACAAACAGCTGCTCCCAATTTACATTCCCCAGCTCCTGCCGAATTGTATAGTTAGCATTCCCCCTCTTCCTTTAGGACAACTTTAGTCTTTGTCCATGAGTATTCTAAAACTTATGGAATTGTGATCACTATTCTCAAAGTAATCCCCCACTGAAACTTAAACCACCTGGCCGGGATCATTTCCTAACACCAGATCCTATGTGGCCCCTTCTCGAGTCAACTATTTACATACTGCTCTGGAAAATCCTCCTGGATGCTCCTTACAAATTCAGCTCCATCCAGGCCTCTAATACGAAGGGAATTCCAATTGTGAATTGTACACAAAGTGCAGATAGTGGAACATTGCAGCTGTTTCAGTGAGGGTTACTGGACAAGCATCAAAACATTACAGCTCAGTCTGTTTGGACTGGCCCTTTCCCATTTTGAAAGGCTGTTGTTTGAGCTTCCGTCTGCATCCATAGCTTTGACATTCTGTGGGTCTCTCTGTCTCTTCTACAGTCTTTCTCAGCTGCTGTAGCACTCTTTTAAGAAACACATTTTGGAATTAAAAATTAAACATGATAACAGTATTTTGTCGTTCCAATCTGTGATCACGGCATGGAACATGGAGAAACAAGGGAAATAAGCAGGAACCAGGGCAAGTTTCTCAAACTGAGACAACATTAGCAATTCTCCAGTCCCTTGGGGCCTCCCCTGTTTTCAAGGATGATGCAAAGGTACCTGTCAAAGTCCCAGCTATTTCAAGACCCGCTTCCCTCAATAACCTGGGATAGACCCCATCCGCACCTGGGAACTTGTTGGTGGAACTCAGCAGGTCTGGCAGCGTCTATGGAGAGAAAGCAGAGTTAATGTTTCAAGTCCAGTGACCCGTAACCAGCAATTTCAGTTTCAGATTTCCAGTGCCCGCAGTTCTCTGTTTTGTTTTGGTGTTAATAATTTCTTGCCCAGGATCTCTCTGCAGACCAGGTACAATCTCTTGTGTAAACCAGCAGCCCTGCACTACATTGCTCAGGTCCTAACGTCATCAGTGAGGCCTGTTCATGAAAATAATATCAAGCTGGCTAAGAGCAGAAATGAGGTAAAAACGATGACAGCAGATGCTGGAAACCAGATTCTGGATTAGTGGTGCTGGAAGAGCACAGCAGTTCAGGCAGCATCCAAGGAGCTTCGAAATCGACGTTTCGGGCAAAAGCCCTCCTGACGAAGGGCTTTTGCCCGAAACATCAATTTCGAAGCTCCTTGGATGCTGCCTGAACTGCTGTGCTTTTCCAGCACCACTAATCCAAGAGCAGAAATGAGGCAAGTCTTTTCCAACTTTCAAATGGATTGTGTCTTATATGTTGCTGATATTAATTTATCCACTTTAGCTCTGGAGATGGTGGTGTAGTGGGTATCTCACTGAATGAGTAAATCAGAGTGATCTGGGCCCAGTCTGTTCCTGTACCACGTGGTTGATGGTGAATTCTCCTTTCACCCACAAAGCTGATGATTTCAGTTTGGAGATTTTCACTGGGCCCCAGTCTCAATGACAGGTGTACAGTGACAATCCCCAGACCCTCACAGTCAGGGCTTCCTCACCCTTCAGCACGACCGACTAAAAGTGGCAGAGACTGCAGATCACACTTTGAACTCCTCCGTCATTTCAGAACCCACCAAAACGGACAGGAAGTAAGTGATCGATCATGGACCATGGTTAAGTACTCACTGACTGTTACAGATTGGGACAATTTTACAGACTCACCGTGTGTTAGAAGGAAGCAGGCTGGGTGACCAGGTTGTCCCTCAGACTCCACTGGCAAATAGAGACAGATATCTCCACCTTAACTCCAGTGGGTGGGGTTAGAATGTAATCATTCTTCATTTCTGGAATGGGATCACTGTCTTTTCTAATCCCACCCCTGCCCTCATAACAGAAAACACCATGTTCCTCTCTCACTGCCAACAGGAGCTAATGTGACACTACCACTGACTGAAGTCTGGTTTTGGCAACTCTCCCCTTCCTGGGGAGGGAGTTAGAAGCTGGGGATGAGAGACAGAAGTGAATGGGAAAGAGGGTTGGGGTGGTCAGGGGTAGGTGGATTAATGAGCTGGAGACATACTCAACAGAACACTGTTGAATAGTTCTTCATAGCTCAGAGTTAAGTTAACCATAAATACCTTCAAAATATTAAACAGAGACAACTTGGGATAGTCGAGTAGACTAGATCGGAAGATAAAACTACACAGATGAGCTTGTAGGAAGAAAAAGGTGATGGGTGTCCAATTGGATGTTGGATCATTGTGGAAATGGGACCGGGGAATTAATAAAAGTGAAACAAGGAAATTGCAGACTTTTGAGACATATTTCATTTCTATCTTCATATTTGACCACATCAAAAACATCCAAGGTGAATTCAGAAAGCAAGGAGCCAACAGGATTGGGGATTTTCAAGCGATTACAGTTACAAGATAAGGCTCAGTGGCCCAGTCTCTCAGGGTCTCAGTGTCTCGGTGGCTCAGTGGCCTGGTGGTATAGGTGGCTCAATGGTTAGCACTACTGCCTCATAGCGCCTGGGACCTGGGTTCAGTTTCAGTCTCAAGCAACTGTCTAATGGTATTTGCTGGGTCTCCCTGCATCTGCATGAGTTTCTTCCCACATTCCAAAGGTGTGCCGGTCAGGTGAATTGGCAATGCAACATTGCCCATCGTGTCCATGGATGTGCAGGTTAGATGGATTGGCCATGCTATGTTGCCCATAGTGTCCGGGGATGTGTAGGTTAGGTTGATTGGCCATGCGACATTGCCCATAGTGTCCAGGGATGTGTAGGTTAGATGGATTTCCCATGCGACTTTGCCCATAGTGTCCAGGGATGTGTAGGTTAGGTGGATTAGCCATGCTATGTTGCCCATAGTGTCCAGGGATGTGTAGGTTAGATGGATTGGCCATGCGATATTGGCCATAGTGTCCAGGGATGTGTAGGTTAGGTGGATTAGCCATGCGATATTGGCCATAGTGTCCAGGGATGTGTAGGTTAGGTGGATTAGCCATGCTTGTTGCCCATAGTGTCCAGGGATGTGTAGGTTAGATGGATTGGCCATGCGATATTGGCCATAGTGTCCAGGGATGTGTAGGATAGGTGGATTAGCCATGCGATATTGGCCATAGTGTCCAGGGATGTGTAGGTTAGGTGGATTAGCCATGCTATGTTGCCCATAGTGTCCAGGGATGTGTAGATTAGATGGATTGGCCATGCGACATTGCCCATAGTGTCCAGGGATATGTAGGTTAGGTGGATTAGCCATGCACATTGCCCATAGTGTCCAGGGATATATAGGTGAGGTGGAATAGCTGTGGAGAATGCAGGAATACAGGGATAGGTTGGGGGCTGATTCAGCGTGGGATGCTCTTTGGAGAGTTGGTGTGGACTTCTTGTGCTGAATGACCTGTTTCCACCCCATCAGCATTCTATCCTACAGAAATGCAGAGGAGAATAAGCAGACAGTCTCTGGTCCTGGGAGCATGCATCCTTGTGTCTTACATGAAGGAGCTGGTCTTCGTTATTTGAAACACTGCTGTTAGTAACAATTGTGTTCTGTTGTGTGCATTATAGAGGTTTATAAAATCAAGAGGGGCATGGATAGGGTAAATAGGCAAGGCGTTTTCCCTTGGTGTGGGAGTCCAAAACTGGAGGCCATAGGTTTAGGTTGAGAGGGGAAATATTTAAAAGAAACTTAAGAGGCAACGTTTTCACACCGAGGGTGGAACGTGTGTGGAATGAGCGACCAGTGGAAGTGGTGGAGGCCGGTACAATTACTACATTTGAAAAGAATCTCGATGGG
>NC_057721.1:79139913-79144159 GCF_004010195.1 Chiloscyllium plagiosum
ACTGTGGGTGGGGTTTGGGCTGTGATGGTGGCTGTTGGTTTGTGTGCCGTTATGAGTCCTAGGGGTCGCAGTAGTCTGGCTGTCAGTTCTGAGATGCTCCTGATGTATGGTAGTGTGTCTTTTCCCCAGGATGAGAGAGTCTAAAATGAGAGGCACAGGTTTAAGTTGAGAGGGGAATGATTTGAAAGGAAGCTAAGTTGCAATCTTTTCACACAGAGGGTGGTACGTGTATGGAATGCGCTGCCAGAGGAAGAGGTGGAGGCTGATACGATTGTAACATTTAAAAGGCATCTGGATGGTATATGAATAGAAAGGGTTTCGAGCAATATGGGCCAAATGCTGACAAATGGGACTGGACTAATATCGGATATCTGGTTGGCTTGGACGAGTGGGACTGAAGGGTTTGTTTCCGTGCTGTACATCTCTATGACTCTAAGATCATGACTGATCTGATTTTAACCTCAACTCTCCATCTCTGCATACCCCTAACAATCTCTCAGTGCCTTGGGAACGAAGAATCTCCCTACCTCTGTCTTAAAATGATTGAAAGATTCCACATCCACTGCCTTTTGAGGAAGGGAATTCCAAAGACTCAAGATACTCTGAGGAAAAAAATCTGTTTCCACATCTCTGTTTTAAATTGGCACCTCCTTATGTTTAAACTTTGTGACCCCTTGTTCTAGATTCTCCCACAAGAGGAATCCTCCTTTCAACACCCACCCAGTCAGGTTCCCTCAGGCTCTTACATGATTCAGTTAAGTCACTTCTCACTCTCTCTCACTCTGGAGGATTATGGCCCAGCCTGTGTAGCCTGTCCTCATAAAGCAATCAGGCCCATTCCAGGGATTTGTCCAATAAACCTTCTCTGAACTGCTTCCAACTCATGAACATCCCTCAGTAAGTACGCTGACCTGTACTGTGCACAGTAAGTAATCTGGATGGGGTCTCACCAATACCCCGTGTAACTGAACCATAACCTTCCTGCTCTCACATTTAATTCCCCTCTCAATAACCTGGAACATTGTTAACTTTCCTGATTACTTGCTGTACCTGCACCTTTCTGTGATTCATGCACCAGGACATCTGCAACCTCTCGCCAATCAGATTATCTGCTTTTCTGTTCACTCTATCGAAGGGACAATTAAAGGACATGGGATTTGGGGGTAGTAGATTGAGAAGAATAGAGAACTGGTTGGCAGACAGGAAGCAAAAAGCTGGAATAAATAAAGGTTTTTCCAAATAGCAGGCAGATGCTAGTATAGTGCCACAAGGATCAGTGCTGGGACCCCCAGCCATTCACAATATATATTTACTGTTTGGACAGGAGATTTAATGTTACAGCTCCGAATTTGCAGATGACACAAAGCTGGTTGGGAGGCTGAGCAGGCTGAGGGAGTGAACGAGTGCATGGCAGATGAAAAACATTGTAAATAAATGTGAGGTAGCTAAAGCAGGAAAGCCAATCATTATTTGAACGGCTGTAAATTGAGAAAGGGGAATATGCAATGAGACCTGGGTGGCCTTGTACACCAGTTGCTGAAAGGAACCATGCACATGGGGTGCTGTCCTTCGTAGAGAGCGGGTTTGAGTACAGGAACAGGGATGTCTTGCTGCAATTGTACATGTCCTTGGTGAGAGCATGCCTGGAATATTGTGTGCAGTTGAGGTCTCCTTATCTGAGGAATGATGTTCTTGCAATAGAGGCAATGCAACAAAGGTTTACAAGATGGATCTTTGAGATGGCAGACCTGTCATATAAGGAGAGGTTGAATTGGTTAGGGTTGTACTCGCTGGAGTTTAACTGCATGAGGGGATCTCTCATAGAAACCTATATAATTCTGACAGGACTCCACAGGGTAAATGAAGGAAGGGTGTTCCTGATGGCAAGGGACCCAGAATCGGGGTCACAGTCAAAGGATACAGAGTAAATGAGTTAGAAGAAATATCTTCACTCAGAGAGCCAGTGGAATTCTCTGTCACAGAAAACGGTCAAGGACAAAACATTGAGTGTTTTCAAGAAGGAGTTGGATGTAGCACATGGGACCAAAGAGATCAAAGACCACAAGAGAAAATCAGCAACATGCAGTGGGGTTGAGTGACCAACCATGCTCCCCGAATGGCAGAGCAGATTTGAAGGGCCAAGTGGCCTATTCCTGCTCCTGCTTGGAGGTGAACGAAAGGAGCGGTGAACCTGCAGAGCTGACAGTCCAGGATGTGAACTCTCTCACAGCTCACTGCCTCTGATGTTTAGTTTCAATGATCTCCAGGCGTCAGGGTTCAGTCTCAGCAAAATAAGCAAATAGTGAAATTCACAGCTGACCTTACAGACCTCTGGATCAAGGAGCTCCTCACAGCAGAGGAACAGTTAGTGGTTTATTAAGTCTAACCCTACTCTGTTTTTTGTAAATCTGTAATAGTGAAGAAGATAATCTTTTAATCTGTTTTGTTGAGATCTATCTCCAGATTAAACACATGTTTTGAAATAAAAAACGGAGGTATCAAGTTATCTGAGAGCAGTGTATTGAGGGCAGTAAGACTGTGTTCGTTTCTGGGTCTGTACAAAGATGTTAAGGCGTAAGGTGTTCAGGTGTCTTTAGTGGAGTGATGTGCTCTTCCTCTCGAATGTGGGAGGTTAGGGTGAATTTCCATGTTCCTGATGATTAGGTCTGCAGGAAGTGTGTTTGGTTGCAAATCCTATTGGATTGTATGGCTACGTTGGAGCGACAGTGAGTGGCAGTGTGGAATATACAGGACCTGGGGATGTGATGACTGGCAGTTTCATGAAGGTAGACAAACCACAGATACAGTCGGGTATATAGGTTCCCTCCAGAAAAGAACTAAGTCTGCTGTTTTGGAAAATCTATTGAGTGATGGACTCTTGGGGGAATGGAGCACTGACATCCAAGTTTCTGAGACTGGCTGGACTGTGACCAGGAATGTGCAAGATTCATTGATTGTGATCGAGGACTCTCACATCAGAGGCACAGACAGATATTTCTGCGGCTGACAATAATATGTCAGAGTGGTGTATTGCCTCCCTGGTGCCAGGAAAGACCAGCAGGAGATTGTTGTACACAATGGAACTAATGGCATAGGCAGAGAAAAGGATGAGCTGCTGAGGAGAGAATATAGCCAATTAAGCAGGAGGTTAAAGGTATATCCTCAAGTGGAGTAATATCTGGATTACTCCCAGTGCCAAGTGCAAGTGAGATTAAGAATAGGAGGACTGGGCAGAAGAATGCATGGCTGAGGAGCTGGTGCAGGGGAGAATGGTTCACATTGTTGGATTATTGGAATCTCTTCTAGGGTAGAAGTGACCTGTATAAGAAGGATGAGTTGCACCTGAATTGGAAGGGACTAATATACTGGCTAGAATTGCTCAGGAGGATTTAAGTTAGTTTGGGCAGGGGCTGCAGGGTGAGGAGGGTGGGTGGTGGTTGCAGAGGGGTATCCCAGAGAGATAGTGAGAAAAGGGATCAGTCTGACACTGGCACTATTAGGAAAAAGCTTTGGTCAAATAGCCAAGACAGGGAAAGTGCAAAGCAGAGAACGAGATAGGGCTGAGGAATTAAACTGTTTTTGTTTCAATGCAAGTGGCTTAACAGAGAAGGCAGATGATCTCAGGGCGTGGTTGAGAACATTGGACAGGGATATCATAGCAATTACAGAGATGTGGCTCAAGGATGGACAGGACTGGCAGGTTAATGTTCCTGAGTGTAAATGTGACAGGAAGAATAGAAAAGGGGGGGGCAAGAGAGGATGGGGCATGGCATTTTGGATTAGGAATAACATTACAGATGTACTTAGGGAAAACATTCCAGGAAGTAAGTCCAATGAAGTGATTTGGTTAGAACTGAGAAATAAGAAAGGGAAGAACACGTTATTGGGATTGTATTATAGAACTTCCCAAGAGTCAGCAGGAAATTGAGAAGCAAATTTGTCAGGAGATCTCAGTTATCTGCAAGAATAATAGAGTGGTAATGTTCGGGGATTTTAACTTTCCAAACATAGACTGGGACTGTTATAGTGTTTGCGCTTGGGCGTGTGCAAAAAATTTTTCTGATTCAGTCTGTGAATGCAAAACTTGACCTGCTCTCGAGGGGCATGGATTGTGTGGATAGACAAGAACTATTCCCCAAGGTGGGGGTGTCCAAAACTAGAGGGCATTGGTTTAGGGTGAGAGGGGAAAGATATAAAAGGGACCTAAGGGGCACCGTTTTCACACAGAGGGTGGTGCGTGTATGGA
>NC_057721.1:79144659-79151331 GCF_004010195.1 Chiloscyllium plagiosum
TGTATGAAGGATTTGGAAGCTTCAGAGATGACATTCACCAGGATACTGCCTGGACAAAAGGGCATGTCTTATGAAGAAAGGTTGAGGGAGCTAGAGCTTTTCACATTGGAGTGAGGAAGGATGAGAGTTGACTTGATTGAGGTCTGCAAAATGATGAGAATCATAGACAGAGTGGACAGCCAGAGACATTCTCCCAGGGCAGCAATGTCGATCATGAGCAGTTATAATTTTAAAGAGATTGGAGGAAGGTTTCGGAGAGATGTCAGAGGTAGGTTCTTTACACAGCAACTAGTTGGTGCGTTGAATGCACTGCCAGCGGTGGTAGTAGATTCAGATACATTAGGGACATTTAAGTGACTCTTGGATAGGCACATGGATGACAGTAAAATGAGGGGATGTAGGTGAGTCTAATCAGAGAGCAGCACAGGCCAGCACTGCATTGAGGGCCGAAGGGCCAGTACTGTAGGAATGCTGTGGGAGATGTCTGAAGGAGCTCTTACAATCACAACTGATGTGACTACAAGATAGGCCCATTCCCAGAATGAAATCTCCATTCAGACATCATTTTTTATCAAAGTTAGTGTGGCATTCCTTCACTGAAATATAAACACACAAGAATATAGATTTGGTTTTACTAATAAAACAGATGATTACAATTGAAAAAAACTTTAAAATAAAAGAATAAAAATATTAAACAAATCAAGCTATCTAAATATTACAAGATATAAAAACACAGAGTAAAATAAATCAGGCACTGAAGAAGGGTTACTGGACTCGAAATGTTTACTCCCCACATATTGAGAGACTCGGTAATTGGACAAAGCTGTGGTAGATGGAGATTAATTCAAACAAACATAAAGTTAGCTATTTTGGACCAAAACAAATTGATCAGGCTCCCTTCTAGATGGGATGAAGCTAAATGCAGTGAATATCCAAAGAGACTTGGGGGTTCAGGAGCACAGATCTTTAATGTGTCACAAACAGGTACAGGGAATAATCCAGGAAGCTAATGGACTGCTTCCCAATATATTGAGCAGACTGGAGAACAAGGATGGAGAAGATACACTCCAGTTAAACACACCCCAGGTTAGAGCTCACTCGATGCACTGAGAGCAGATCTGGGCAGCACACTTCAGGAAGGATATATTGGCCTTGGAGGGGAGTACAAGGTAATTTACAAGAATGAGAATCAGGGGTTATGTTAGAAGGAGAACTTGTACAGATTAGGCAAGTTTTATCCAGAATTTAGAAAGTTAGGGAACTATTTCATTGAAGTCTTCAACAGGAAAAGACAGTGTTGATAAAAATAAACTATTTGTCCTACATCTGCCCATTTTGTTGGCATCATGCATTTTCTCTGATTTCTCAAGTCACCTCAATGTCTCTTCCCATATCGAAACAACATTTCATTCCAACTTAAAATTCTCACCACCAAAATTATCTCCATTGTTTAATGGAATGACGTGAATTTTGATATTTGCTTGTGTTTATTTGAATGAACTTTCTTTACTGGGTTCTGAAGCACATTAATGACACGCAGCTATGAAACAGACGGTATTCCATGCTACAACGTGTCAACGAGGCAGGTTTGATCAAGAGATCAGACCAGGTTTGATCAGATTCCAAACTTGTTCAGCACGCAACCTTCATAGTATTGTTGGACGTTCCCATCACACTCATGAATCCAGAAATGCCTGTAATACAAAAACATCAGAAAAGCAATGTTAGTCAATGAGAAGTAACCTCTTTATTGATCTTTTATTGTCCAAAAACACCGAATAATCTTTCTCTGCTCCTCAATGCTTTCTCTCCACCTCTCCTGAAGGTGCTAATATCGGTCAAACCTTAAGGAGCTCATTCAGCAATCATTCCCCACGCATGGGCCTCTTACTAATTCTAGGTATGGACAACAAATTCGTCAATAAAGTACTACGTGGGCGGCATGGTGGCACAGTGGTTAGCTGCAGGTCAGGTGAATTGGCTATGCTAAATTGCCCGTATTGTTAGGTAAGGGGTAAATGTAGGGGTATGGGTGGGTTACGCTTCGGCGGGTCGGTGTGGACTTGTTGGGCCGAAGGGCCTGTTTCCACACTGTAAGTAATCTAATCTAAAAAAAAAAAACCTCTTCATGCTCTTCAGCAATGGAACTCAAATCTGGATTCTATTTGCACCTTTGGGAGGCAAAGGCTTCATGATCATGTTATTAAACTGGTAATCCAGAGAGCCAGGTGAACGGTTTTTCAGTAAGGGAATGTGTCATCCTTACAGGTCTAGCTTACACTTGACTCCAACATCGCTGTTGATGTTAAAGTGAAATCTGAAATAGCCTCAGCAAGCCATTCAGATCAGAGGAGGTGGGGTGGGGGCTCTGTCCTGCAGCTGTCACAGACACAATCCTTCTGAATGAAAACACTGTTCAGAAACCAGTTCAAACTCTGGTTCCTCTCTGTTAGACAGCTTAAAAATATGGAGTAGACCATTTAGGACAGAGATGAGGAGAAACTTCTTCACCCAGAGAGTGCTGGCTGTGTGGAATGCTCTGCCCCAGAGGGCAGTGGAGGCCCAGTCTCTGGATTCATTTAAGAAAGAGTTGGATAGAGCTCTCAAGGATAGTGGAATCAAGGGTTATGGAGATAAGGCAGGAACAGGATACTGATTAAGGATGATCAGCCATGATCATATTGAATGGTGGTGCAGGCTCGAAGGGCAGAATGGCCTACTCCTGCACCTATTGTCTATTGTCTCTATTGAAGGCCCCTGCTACCATTTAAACATCTGCCATGTGCCTGAGGATAAGGCCTCTCCAGAGTCAAAATGTCTAGAGAGCACCTTGAACAAGAATCAATCTGCAGTTAACTCTCAGGATTGGTCTCAGGAACAAATATCAGTTTTGTTCTGACTTAAAACAAAACACAAATATCAGTTTTGTTCTGACTTAAAACAAAACACAAGCTGCTCCTCACAGTCCAAAGGTCACCATCAACTTTTATCTCATGGTTTATAGCTCTTAACCAAAAAATGGCTAATGAAATAATGGAAAATCAGCAAGGGTCCTAACACTGTTTATAATGAGCTGATTGTATGCACACAACTCCAATGCAGTAGTTATAACCTGAATACAGTAACCAGCACCATTCCATCCCACAGTTACAACCTCAATACTTTTATACAAAAGGAAATAAAGTGAGTCAGAGTTTACCGTACCAGGCCCTCATTCCGTGAATACGAACAGCCACTGCACCACAAGCGATGTTGTTTCTTAAGTCTGCACCATCATTTACTAAATCTACAACAATGAAATAAATGTGATATTAAAATTAATGTTTACATCTGAGGATTGTTTTAATACAAACTTGGAAAGCTCCAGGTTGAGAATACTCTCAGGTTGATGTTACTGGGAGCTTTCAATGCTGTTGCAGGGGACAGTGTTGGAAATCCTGAGAATGGAGGGTTTTTACTGTTCTCGATGCTGTGCTGTGGTGTAATGAGGGTCCACATTTAGCAGCTCAGCACTGAGTGGAGACAATATGAACATCTGGAGAGAATGTCACACTTTTTATACTCAACAGGGTTCCACGTTCACCAATGAGATGGCAGTGCTAACACCATTCTAAAATGGGTGGAGTGGGTGGGACTTGCAGGGTCCTGTAGCTGTTCCTGTAATTCATACTTATTTCTGGATTACTTCTAGATTTCTCACAGTTAGTACTTGTCAGCAATATAAGATTTTTAGTTTGATTTACTTTTAGTTCTCTTACATGCAGGATCACAAAAGAAACCCCAAAATGTAAAAAAAAAGCACATCATTTATTTTTGAAACAGGGTTCTCTTAATGGATCATTTGGAGAGACCTGCAAGAGGATGAGCCAGGATTTCCTTTCTCTGTAAAATGATGCACGTAGAAGAGAGCATCTTCTCAACATCAATGAAGAGATATTTTTAAAATCGCAACAGAGTTTTTTTTAAAAAGGAATTGTGTTTATGGAGATTTTGGAGAGGCCTACACATGGATTGTTCTGAGTGAGGTTTTTTTATCATTAGATTCAAAGCTGCCCGACTGAAAACCACTTGAGCAGGAGACATTTTAAAAATTTGATTGTTCAGCTAAATGGTTCGTTTAATTTAAGATTTATTGGTTTGTTGCTTTTAATTTATTATTTTTTGCAAGTTTAATATGAACTGTGGGTAAAGAAAGGTAGTTTATTTTATATATAAGTTGATATTGGAATTTGTTTAATTTTAGGTTTAATGACATTGAGAGTATATAATAGAGACAGAGTTTGATGTCCAGTAGGTTTAGAGAAATGATTACACAGCAGGATCCACCAGATAGGTGGATGACAGTCAAGAAAAGCAAGAAGCTAGTTCAGAGGTCTCCTGTAACTATTCCCCTCATAAGCAAATACTTAGTTTCTGTTACTGCTGAAAAGGATAATCCCTCAGAGGAAAACAAAAGACACAGAGCTGGAAGGTTGGTTTTCTGATGTTTCATTACCATACTAGGTAACATCATCAGTGAGCCTCTGGATGAAGCACTGATGGCATGGCCTGCTGTCCTTGAAAACCTAAACACATAAATAGAAAGCGGGCCATGCCACCAGTGATTCATCCGGAGGCTCACTGAAGATGTTACCTAGGATGGTGATGAAACGTCTGAAAATGAACCTTCCAGCTCAGCGAGCAAACCTACATCCAGAACCTCAGCCTGAGCTACGAATCTTCTCAAACCTCACTAAAAGATGACACAGCCAGATCTTGGGCACTAAGAATGAATCTGATGTTAGGCGGCATTTGACAAAATTTAAAAGAATAATTGTTGTCGGGGTCTCTCCCGTCAAGGGCACAGACAGGAGATTCTGTGATAGTGAGTGCGAATCTATGGTGGTATGTTGCTTTCTTGAGCATGGAGTAAAGACATCTCATAAAGGCGACAGTGAGAATCCAGACGTTATTGGTAGGAATGACATAATTAGGGAGAGGGTTAAGACTTTATAGAGTGAACATAAGAGGTTAGGTCGAAGATCAAAAAACAAAACCTCAAAAGTAGCAATCTCTGGTTTATTCCTCATGTCATGCTCACATGAGGGGAATAATAAAACAATTAGGGAGATAAAGCAATGGATGAAGATGTGGTGTAATGCTCAGGGATTCAGGTTCTTGGATGGTTGGAATCTCTTCTGGGGCAGAAAAGACCTGTTCAAAAATATTGGGTTTTGCTTGGACTGAAAAGGGATTAATATCCTTGCAGGAAGATTAGCTCATTCTATTAAGGGAAACAGTAAATGATTAGAGAGAGGGAGAAACCTAAACACATAAATAGAAAGCGGGCCATGCCACCAGTGCTTCATCCGGAGGCTCACTGAAGATGTTACCTAGGATGGTGACGAAGGGTCTGAAAATTAACCTTCCAGCTTATCGAGCAAACCTACATCCAGAACCTCAGCCTGAGCTATGAATCTTCTCAATCCTCACTAAAAGATGACACAGCCAGATCTTGGGCACTAAGAATGAATCTGATGTTAGGCGGCATTTGACAAAATTTAGAAGAATAATTGTTGTCGGGGTCTCTCCCGTCAAGGGCACAGACAGGAGATTCTGTGATAGTGAGTGCGAATCTATGGTGGTATGTTGCTTTCTTGAGCATGGAGTAAAGACATCTCATAAAGGCGACAGTGAGAATCCAGACGTTATTGGTAGGAATGACATAATTAGGGAGAGGGTTAAGACTTTATAGAGTGAACATAAGAGGTTAGGTCGAAGATCAAAAAACAAAACCTCAAAAGTAGCAATCTCTGGTTTATTCCTCATGTCATGCTCACATGAGGGGAATAATAAAACAATTAGGGTGATAAAGCAATGGATGAAGATGTGGTGTAATGCTCAGGGATTCAGGTTCTTGGATGGTTGGAATCTCTTCTGGGGCAGAAAAGGCCAGTTCAAAAATATTGGGCTTTGCTTGGACTGAAAAGGGATTAATATCCTTGCAGGAAGATTAGCTCATTCTATTAAGGGAAACAGTAAATGATTAGAGAGAGGGAGTGGAGGGATTCTAAGTGGCAAAGCAAACAGAAATATAGATCCAAATGATTTTGAATTTGAAAAGAACTAGTTAATTAGAAAAGACAGAGAAGAACAAGCCTGAGAATGAAGTTATTCTGAATAATTAATCAGCATTTATTTCAATGCAAGCGGTCCAACAGATAAAGCTGATGAATTCAGAGCATATTTGCGAACATGGGACTGGGACATCATTGTAATGATAGAAACATGGCTGAGGGATGGACAGGACTGGTAGCTCAATGTTCTGGGTTTCAGATGCTATAGGAAGGAAAGAAAAAAGACAACAGACAAAGGGGGATGGCATTTTTGATTACAGAAAACATTACGGGCTGTAACTAGGGAAGATATTTCTGAAAAATCATGCAGTGAAAATATATAGATTGAAATAACAAATGAAAAAGGAATGACAATCATAATGGGATTGTACTAGAGACCCCACAATAGTCAAAGGAAAGTTGAGAAACAAATATGTAGACAGATCTTAGATACATGTAAGATTGGTTAGGCCACTGTTGGAATATTGCGTGCAATTCTGGTCTCCTTCCTATCGGAAAGATGTTGTGAAACTTGAAAGGGTTCAGAAAAGATTTACAAGGATGTTGCCAGGGTTGG
>NC_057721.1:79151339-79154882 GCF_004010195.1 Chiloscyllium plagiosum
GGGTTTGGAGGGATATGGGCTGGGTGCTGGCAGGTGGGACTAGATTGGGTTGGAATATCTGGTCGGCAAGGACGGGTTGGACCAAAGGGTCTGTTTCCATGCTGTACACCTCTATGACTCTATGACTAATAATAAGGTTGTTTGGGTAGGTGATTTTAATTTTCTAAACATGGATTAGGACTACCATATTGTGAAAGGTTTGGATAGTGAAGTATTTACTAAAATGTTGAAGAAAATTTTCTTTATCAATCTGCAAATGTTCCATTTGGAGAAAGAGCAGTAATAGAACAGGGCAATTGACTGAGGTGATGGACTAGGGACTGGTGATCATAGTTCTACTTGTTTTAAAATAGTTATGGAAAGGACAAGCCTTCCACAGTAATTAATGTTTTTATTTGGAGGAAGGCAAATTTTAATGGTATGAGACAAGAACTGTCAAAAATTAATTGGAGTAAACTGTTAACAAATAAAGGGACATTTGATAAGTGGGAGGTCTTCATCAGTGTGATCACAAGAGTTCAGAGTTATTCTGTTCACATGGGAGTAAAAGGTAAAGCTGGTAGGATTAGAGAATAATGGATGATTAAAGATATTGAGGTTATAACTGAGAATAAAAAAATGAATCATATATTAGGTATAGATAACTGGGGTCAAATGAATCTCTTGAACAGTATAAAGAGTGTAGGGGTATTCTTAAGTGAGAGATCAAGAAGACAAAGTGATGATCAATGATAGCCTTGGCAAATATCAATAGGAATAATCCAAAGAGATCTTCAAATACATTAAGAGCAAGCGAGCAACTAGACAGAGAGTAGGGAACTAAGGAGCAACATTTTCACGCAGAGAGTGGTGTGTGTACGGAATGAGCTGCCAGAGGAAGTGGTGGAGGCTGGTACAATTACAGCATTTAAAAAACATCAGGATGGGCATATGAATAGGAAGGGTTTAGACAGATAGGGGCCAAATACTGGCAAATGGGACTAGATTAATTTTGGATACCTGATTGGCATTGATGACCAAAGGGTCTGTTTCCGTGCTGTCCGACTCTATGACTCCACTCAGAGGGTTGTCAGGATTTGAAATGCATCGTCTGGGAGAGGGAGGAAGTGAACTCTAAAGGACATTTCAAAAGAGAGCTGTCTATATATTTGAAAATGGTGAATTTAGAGGGTTACGGAGATGTGGCTGGAGAATGGGGCAACCTAGGTAGCTCCTTCAGGAGCTAGTACAGAGGCAGTGGAATGATTGGCCACGTTTTACACAATGTACTTTGATGGTCCAACAATTCTTGATGAACGGTTATGAACCATTGGCATATAATTGTACTAACTTTAAAAGCTTATTAATTCAATGGCATATCTGGCAGCAACCACTGAAGGAAAACTAAATTAGTCAGGATTAAAATGGTTTTAGCCACAGAGAACAGGGACAGCCCCTGACCCTTGGGATGTCTGTTGGTTAATTTGAATGGACAACAATACATCAGGGATCCTTTCACAATTTGAAAGCTTTGCTGACCACCTCATCAATCCCAGCATCACCAAATTGTGAGGAGACGTTCCATTTGACAGTGACATAAGGGTGAGTGCCATTTGATGACAAGAATATGAAATGTGGATAAATTGGCCAGCTGGTTATTTTTCCCAATTTGTCAACTGAAGTATTCAGGAGAAGGTGAGGACAGCAGATGCTGGAGATCAGAGTCGAAAAGTGTGGTGCTGGAAAAGCACAGCATTCAAGGAGCAGGAGTGTCAACGTTTCGGACATAAGCCCGTCATCAGGAATGTTGCAGGGGAAGAGGGCAGAGAGATAAATAGGAAGAGAATGCTGGGGAAGGTAGCTGCAAAGGCGATAGGAAGATGCAGATGAGGGGTGATGCTGATTGGCTGAAGCGGAGGGTGGAGCAGGTAGGTGGAAAGGAAGATGGATTGGTCGGACAGATCAAAAGGGCAGTGCTGAGTTGGAGGATTGGATATGGGATGGGGGGAGGGGAGTTGAGAAAACTGGTGAAATTGACGTTGATGTCATGTGGTTGGAGGATCCCAAGGTGGAAGATGAGGTGTTCTTCCTCCAGGTGTCGGGTGGCTAGGATTTGGTGGTGGAGGAGGCCCAGTACTTGCGTGTCCTTGTGGAGTGGGAGGGAGAGTTAAAGTCTCTGGCCATGGGGCAGTGAGGTTGTTTGGTGCATGTGTCCCAGAGATGTTCCCTGAAACATTCTGCGAGTTGGCATCCTGTCTCCCCAGTGTAGAGGAGACCACATTGAGAGCAACGGACATCCTGCTTGACATGCAGGAAAATCTCTGCTGGATGTGGAAGGGTCCTTTGGGGTCTTGGACAGACGTGAGGTGGGAGGTGTAGGCATAGGTTTTACATCTCTTGCAGTGGCAAGGGAAGGTGCTGGGAGTGGAGGTGGTGGGTTGGTGGGGGGGCATGGATCTAACGAGGGAGTCGCGGAGGGAATGGTCTCTGCTGAATGCTGAAAGGTGTAGGGAGGGAAATATATCTCTGGTGTTGGGGTCTGACCGTAGGTGGCAGAAATGGGAGAGGATGATGTTTTGTTTCCAGAGATTGATGGGATGGAAGGTGAAGACCAGGGAGATTGTGTCCTTGTTGTGGTTGGAGGGGTGGGTTCAAGAGCAGAGGTGTGGAAAGTGGAGGAGATGAGAAGAATAATTGTTGTCGGGGTCTCTCCCGTCAAGGGCACAGACAGGAGATTCTGTGATAGTGAGTGTGAATCTATGGTGGTATGTTGCTTTCTTGAGCATGGATTAAAGACATCTCATAAAGGCGACAGTGAGAATCCAGACATTATTGGTAGCAATGACATAATTAGGGAGAGGGTTAAGACTTTATAGAGTGAACATAAGTGATTAGGTAGAAGGTCAAAAAACAAAACCTCAAAAGTAGCAATCTCTGGTTTATTCCTCATGTCATGCTCACATGAGGGGAATAATAAAACAATTAGGGAGATAAAGCAATGGATGAGGATGTGGTGTAATGCTCAGGGATTCAGGTTCTTGGATGGTTGGAATCTCTTCTGGGGCAGAAAAGACCTGTTCAAAAATATTGGGCTTTGCTTGGACTGAAAAGGGATTAATATCCTTTCAGGAAGATTAGCTCATTCTATTAAGGGAGACGGTAAATGATAAGAGAGAGGAAGTGGATGGATTCTAAGTGGCAAAGCAAACAGAAATATAGATCCAAATGATTTTTAATTTGAAAAGAACAAGTTAATTAGAAAAGACAGAGAAGAACAAGCCTGAGAATGAAGTTATTCTGAATAATTAATCAGCTTTTATTTCAATGCAAGCGGTCCAACTGAAAAAGCTGATGAATTCAGAGCATATTTGGGAACATGGGACTGGGACATCATTGTAATGATAGAAACATGGCTGAGGGATGGACAAGACTGGTAGCTCAATGTTCTGGGTTTCAGATGCTACAGGAAGGAAAGAAAAAAGACAACAGAGAAAGGGGGATGGCATTTTTGATTACAGAAAACATTACGGGCTGTAACTAGGGAAGATATTTCTGAAAAATCAT
>NC_057721.1:79158127-79171790 GCF_004010195.1 Chiloscyllium plagiosum
TAGGGAGGGAAATATATCTCTGGTGTTGGGGTCTGACCGTAGGTGGCAGAAATGGGAGAGGATGATGTTTTGTTTCCAGAGATTGATGGGATGGAAGGTGAAGACCAGGGAGATTGTGTCCTTGTTGTGGTTGGAGGGGTGGGTTCAAGAGCAGAGGTGTGGAAAGTGGAGGAGATGCGCTGGAGGGAATTGTTGGCCATGTGGGAGGAAAAGGAATTCAGGATAATGTGAGATTTTCAGGCTTGTGTAGGCTCTACAAACGTTTGATGTTGACAAGTGCGACAACTCTGAAGAAATTGCTGGGGACATGTCTTAGATAGATAAATCTCTGTTTAGGAAAGGTTTTAAGGGATTTGGGCTAAAGGCAGGCATATGTAGTTAGGACACAGATCAGCCATGATCTCAAAGAACGGTGTATCAGACTCCAGGGACTGACTGACCTACTCCTGTTTCTCTGACTGAAGGACAAGTCTTCCGTGTTCATTATATGGTCATGTTCCACCAGCAGCTCAGTCACGTCTGAGAGGGTGCTCAAGAACATACAGATACTGAGACACAAACATTACACAATGGTCTGAATAAACATGCCCAATTCTAACCATTTCACCCTGGGATTGGGTGTGATTGTGACTGCCTTTACAATATGAACCACTGAAAGCATGGTTCTATCACCCAAATGAGCTTGTCTGAAGTATTGGCAAAGAAACTTAACTCATTGAATACTCCAGATCATCAAACAAGTCAAAAGGAAATGGCTGCGTTCCCTCAATCTGTGGAAACAGTATCACCATCTGGAGGAGGATAGTAAATGCGGATGTGTGAGGCAGTGAAGACAGGAAAGAATGAAAGGGTCGGGGGAAAGAAAGCAGAGACAATTCCCACACTGAGCCATTTACTATTCCAGTTACTTCACACTGAACTGTACAGGAGACGTTACAGAGTACTTGCATGTTTAATATTGTTAGGAAGCCAGAAACCTGTGAACTGTCGACAAAATGGATTTCTTTCAAGTTTTGTGGAAATACCTGGAGTGCTTTTTTTGAAAAAGTTTATTGAAAGACTGCTGTGGATTTTATTTTTTTTTAAAGTCTTCATCAAAGTGGCAGGATGGTGATAGATTCTTAACCTGCATGTTTAATATTGTTAGGAAGCCAGAAACCTGTGAACTGTCGACAAAATGGATTTCTTTCAAGTTTTGTGGAAATACCTGGAGTCCTTTTTTTGAAAGAGTTTATTGAAAGACTGCTGTGGATTTTTATTTTTTTTTTAAAAGTCTTCATCAAAGTGGCAGGATGGTGATAGATTCTTAACCAAAAACAGAAATTGCTGGAGAAACCCATCAGGTCTGGCAGCATCAGTGGAGAGAAAGCTGAGTTTGAGGCTATGTTTAACTAAAATCTAATATAAATGTGACATTTAATTGTTCATATCAGTAACTGGGAATGATAATTTTTCTAAACATTGTGACCCATGGAGAAGTGGGACTGAAGTGACACTGCAGTCTCCATGGAAACATCAATGAGGAGCCAGCCCCATTTCCACTTGAAGGTTTCTTGCCACCTCTTGAGGCTGTACTTGGAGAGAAAACAGGGTTAATGTTCCGAGTCCCCTGACCTTTCCTCTAGAGCTTCTGAAGAAGGCTCACTGGCCTCAAAACGTTAACTCTGTTTCTTTCTGCACAGATGCTGCTGGACCTGCTGAGTTTCTCCAGCAATTTCTGTTGCTGTGTATTTCAGAACTCCAGCATTTGCAATTCCTGGTTTCATTTTAATTGCAATTTGTTTCTTTTTTCAAATACTGCACATTCACCAGATGTTATTTACATCAGTAAATATCTCTTGCTGAGGATCCAATCAGAAATTAGCTCCCTCTTCCTTTACATGGGCTCCTCAACAACCTTGTATGATGGCTCTCTTTCTGACCTCCCCAGAGCTTTCTACGTTGAGAGTTTTCTCCTCCCTGGCTGCTCAGCCCCTCAGGGATTCTCCCCCAGCCCTGACTGCTGGTCACCTGCTAATCCCAGCACCTCTGCTGTCCTGGGTCTCTTCCCCTTCCACCAACCTGCTGGTGGCTCCTTCTCTTCAGTGACAATAAACTTAATCCTCATTCGAATCTTGTCTTCCTCTGGTGGTTGTGAAATGTAGGCCAGCAAACACCCTTCAGTGATGGTAAACCCGTGTAACTTGCTGGGCATTCAGGTGGGGTCACATGTCTCCCCGAAATGTGATCTCATTAAAATGCCTTTGAATTCAATGTTCAAAGTGACATTCTGAACTTTCAAACAAACAGGTCACAAAACAGCAAGCTAAAACAGGTTTACATTCTTAATGAAGGGCTTTTGCACGAAACGTCGAGTTCCTGCTCATCTGATGCTGCCTGACCTGCTGTGCTTTTCCAGCACCATCTCAAATAGGTTTACTTCTACTTAAGTACCCAGTTCACCAATAATAATAAAAATGTGTCAGAAATGTTTGTATCACTTGCACAAAAAAGAACAGAAAAGAATTAAACTGCAATTTGCCTTGAATTGCTTCACCTACCTTCACAGTCTACTCTGCACAAACGTGCAGCACCTGGAAAATTGGGGTCTGCACACCAATGACTATTGACTTGAAAGATTCCAAATGCTGATATTGCAGGCCTGTTGTCTTG
Source organism: Chiloscyllium plagiosum (assembly GCF_004010195.1). NCBI lineage: Eukaryota > Metazoa > Chordata > Chondrichthyes > Orectolobiformes > Hemiscylliidae > Chiloscyllium > Chiloscyllium plagiosum. The sequence goes on from NC_057721.1 coordinate 79,160,780, forward strand.
GCTTTCACGACGAAGTGCTCTGCTTGGGTCATATTCACTTGCGAATCGGGCGATGCACACCCCTGGAATGAAAACGAGCATCAGAGGCCTGTTGTTCAGAACATGTGGCAAACACAAATGTGGTTCAGATGACACCTCACGGAGTGGCACAGAGAACAGTAATGTTTGTCTTTCAGTAACCTGGTAGATGTCCTCATCCTGACTGTGTGTCGCTTGTCTGAGGGATGTACGAGCACAGAAAATGAATGGCAGGAACAAACATCTCTGACTCAAACCAGGATTACTAGATTACTTGGAAAAATACATTTGTGAGGACCCTGGGCTCTGTGATTTGCCATAGTCACGTGGCAAAGTCCGAAGTCACATGTCAGGTTACAGTCCAGCAGGTTAAAAGGAACAACGCTCGAAAAGCTTGTGATTTCAAATAAATGTATTGGTCTATAATCTGGTGTCATGTGACTTCTGACGTTGTCCACCCCAGTCCCACATTGGCACCTCCACATGATAGTCACGTGACCCTCTGCGGTCAGTGCTTTCAGTTCAGGAGAAGCCATTAAAACCTCCCATGGAGCAACCGTAACCGATTGTCTCTTGTTCCCCTGCACCCCAGCCCAAACCCCATCCCCCATCACAGCCATGACCACCACAGGCTTCTCTGTGAAGATGCAGCACGCCAGAGACAATGAGGGGAACAATACTCAGAAAGAATCCTTCTGGATCCCCTCAGCTGATCGAAACCAATCCAGGAGATCACAGTGTTATCTACAATGCTGTTTTCTACAGAATCACACCTATGGTTATCTGCTCCACAAAGTGAATTAACCTTGAAGCCGAGAAATAAATAAAGTTACACTACGTTTACCAGATTAGTAACGGGATCCTGAATGGCAGACTATGATACAATACAAGGGGAAGCTGCTGGGAGTGACTTCACTCCTTTATTTCTGACAGTGATTTGGGAATAGCGAACTTCAGCAGTGCTGAGAAACACTGCATTCTGTTACAACTTTCCATCCTTCACTCGAGCACACAAACAAGGAATTAGGGAACAGGCCACTCAGCCCTTCAAGCCTCCTATACCTTTCGGTAACAGTGTTGGAGGTGATTTCCTCAAATTCTAGGAGCAGTAATTACTGTTTTATTAGACGTTACATTGTTTTGAAACTTTGGGGGAAAAAAAGGTCAAAGCCACAGCACTTTCAGAAAGTAGGAAGGGAGATGAAGGCAGTGTGCACATGACAGGAAGTGAATCAACAGGAGAGAGAAATCTACACTGCTATGTGACCCAGCAGCTTCTGCTGCTTGATTTCAAGTACTCCTGGACACCCGAGTTTGTCGAAGAATAATAAGCAATGAAATTCACAGTTGTCCTTGGAGAAACCTGTGTGGGGGAGCTCATGGGGGGGGGGGGGGGGGGGGGAGGCAGCTAAGTGGCTACTTTCTTTTTGTAAATATACAGTAATCAGTAGACTGAGTTTGTTTTTGATTTATGTTTTTATCAAGATATATCTTTTGATTAAATTCTAATAATTTTTTAAAAAGGTTTTAAGGTAGCCCAGAACAGTGATTTTAGAGCAGTTAGACTGGATCTGCAGATTGTTAAAGGAGCAAAGATGGCCAAAAGTAGAGTGATCTGCTCTTCCTGTTGGATGTGGGAGATTAGGGAGAGGTTCCATGTTATGGATGATTATGTCTGCAGAAAGTGTGCTTGGTTGCAAATCCCATCAGATGGCATGGATCGGTTAGAGCGGCAGTTAGAGGCAGAGAGGAATTTACAGGAGCGAGGGGGCATGTTGGATGGCAGTCACACGAAGGGCGATAAATCAATGATCCAGTCAGGTCAATGGGGGCAGGTAGGGCAGCTGTCTCCTGTGGCTACCCCCATCTCAAACAAGAATGCTGTTCAGGAAAATGTAGGGGGTGATGGACTCTCAGCAGAAAGTAGCACTGACAGCCAGGTTTCTGGGACCGAGACTGGCTCTAATGTAATGAGGGGTACACTAAGTTCCAAGTGATTGATTGTAATAGGACACTCTCCAGTCAGAGGCACTGATAGATGTTTCTGCAGCTGACCATGAGAAACCAGAATGGTGTTTTGCTTCCCTGGTGCCAGGAGCAAGGATATTTTAGAAAGAGTGCAGAATAGTCTCAAAGAGGAGAGGGACCAGCAGGAAGTTCTTTTACACATTGGAACTAACGATACAGGAAAAGATAAGGAAGCAATTCTGAGGAGAGGGTGTAGGATGTTAGGCAGGAATTTCAAAAGAAGGTCCTCGAGGATAGTAGCCACTGGTCACGTGACTGTTGACATCACTACTGGTCACATTACTGCTCCCACTCAACCTCCCACTGCAGGGACAGTGTCCATCCCCACTCCCAGCTTCAGCTCTATCCTAGGCCCCAGTCCCAAGCCCTGCCGGGTACTTACCATCCCCTCATGACTTCCCCTTCATTGAGGACCATTAGTCAGTCCTCAGCAAAGGACCCACCTTCATTCCACTTCACCCCCATGTCAGTGAACTCCAAACACGCCGCAATGTTGAACACTTTTTCTGTTGCCTCCACCTCTCTGCCTACTTTTAGGTTTGTGACGCTCACCCACCCTCCAAAGACCTCTTCTCCCACCTCCAACCTCTTCCATCCTCCTGGACACCCCATCGTGCCCTCTTAACCTTCCTTGACCTCTTCATCTCCATCTGCCATTGTGACATTAACCATCTCAATCTCTCCGCCCCTCTCACTCACTCCAACCTCCTGTCCGTGTAATACGCAGCCCTCCATTCCTGCCACTCCAACCCCAACCTCACATTCAAACCAGCTGACAATGAAGGCATGGTGGGAGGATGGCACACCGATCTCTGTATCGCTGATTCCAGGCGCCAACCCACTGACACTGCCTCCTACTGTCCCCTCAACCATGACCTCATCTCCCATCACCAAACCATTATCACCAAGACCATTCACAACCTCATCACCTCAGGGGATTGCCCTTCCACAGCCTCCAACCACATAGTCTGGGAACACCGCACTGCCTGATTCTACCTCTTACCCAAAATCCACTAGCCTGACTGCCCTGGTCAAGCCATCATCTCTGCCTGCTCCTGTCCCACTGAACTCTTCACCATTTATCTCGACACGGTCCTGTCCCCTTTGATCCAGGATTTCCCCACACATGTTCGAGACACCACCCATGCCCTCCCTCTCCTCCATGACTTCTGATTCCCCAGCCCCCAAACACCTCATCTTCACCATTGACACCTAGTCCCTCTACTCCTGTATTCCCTATAAGGAAGGCCTAAAAGCCTTCCGTTGCTTCGTGTTTCGCTGACCTGCCCAGTCCCCCTCCACTGACAATCTCATTCGATTGACAGAGCTGGTCCTCACTATTAACAACTTCTCCTTTCAATCCTCCCACTTCCTCCAAACCAGAGGGGTGGCTATGGGCACCCACATGGATCCCAGCTATGCTTGCCTCTATGTAGGGTACATAGAACAGTCCATTTTCCACAGCTCCACTGGCATCATTCCCCCATCTTTTCCTCGGCTACATCAATGAATGTATCAGTATTGCCTCGTGCTCCCATGAGGAGCTTGAACAGATCATCCACTTCACCCACACCTTCCCCCTGACCTCCAATTCGCCCGGACCATCTCCGACATCTCCCTCTGGTTCCTGGTCCTTTCCGTCTCCGGCGACCGATTCAACACCAACATCTCCTTCAAACCCACCGACTCCCACAGCTACCTTTATGACACATCCTCCCACCCTAACTCCTGTAAAAACACGATCCACTACTCCCAAATCCTTGCCCCCCTCCCCCTGCCATATCTGCTCCCTGGATGAGCAATTCCACTCCAGGACATCCCAGATTTCGTGCATTTCCCGCCCTCGAAACCCACTTCCCCACTCCCAACAAGAATAGAATCCCCCTTACATTCCAAATCTAACGTATCATTCCTCTGATATTTTCACTGCCAACATTCAGACCCCCACCACCAATAATATATTTCCTTCCCTCCCCCTAATTGTGTTCCACAGGGATCATTCCCTCGGTGACTCCCTTGTTAGGTCCACACTCCCCACCAATCTCCTCTCCAAACCTGGCACTTTCCTTTGCCGCCATAAGGTGTGAAAAACCCTCCCCCACACCTCCCCCTGCACCTCCATCCACGGCCCCAAAGGATCAATCCACATCCAACAGAGATTTACTTTTATATCCTCGAACCTCATTGACTGCATCCATTTCTCTCGATGTGGTCAGACAGACCGAGTTCAAACTCGCAGAACAGTTCAGGGAACATCTCTGGACCGTACGCACCAACCAATCCTTCCTTCCTGTGGCTATCCATTTCCACTCCCTTGATGGTATGTCCATCCTGGGGCTCCTCCACTATCTAACCAAGGCTACCCACACACTGGAGGAGGAACACCTCATCTTCCACCTCAGGAGCCTACAACCACACGGCCTCAACATTGCATTCACTAGTTTCCAAATCTCCCTTCCCCCAACCACATCTCAGAACCAACCCTCCGAATTGGCTGCATCCTCTTGACCTGACCAACCTGTCCATCCTCCTTTCCAAGTATTGGCTCCACGTTTCCCACCAACTTATCATAATCACCTCTTACCTTGCCTCACTTACCGCTCCCCTAGCTTCTCCTCCTCTCCGTCTATTTATTTCCCAGTTCCCTTCCCACCCCCCCACCCCACCCCCCCAAGTCCTGATGGAGGATTATGACTGAAACGTTGACTCTTGCTCGTCAGACGCTGCCTGAACAACTGGGTGCTTTCCAGCGTCATACTTTATCAACTCTGGCTCTTCAGCATCTGTAGTCCTCAGGATCTGCTAATTACTCACGGTGCCACAAGCTTGTGAGGGTAGGAAGAGGATGATGGAGCAGATGAATGCATGGCTGAGGAGCTGGTGCAGGGGAGAGGAAAACACATTTTGGGGTTATTAGAATCTCTTCTGGGGCAGAGGTGACCTGTATAAGAAGGATGGATTGCCCCTGAATTGGAAGGGGACAAGTATACTGTCAGGGAGATTTGCTAGAGCTGTTCACAAGGATTTAAACTAGTAAGAGGGGCTGGGTGGGACTTGGTGGTATTGAGAAAAGAGAGCAGTCTGAGACTGATACAGTTAGGAAAAGGACTGAGTCAAACAGTCAGGGCAGGCAGGAGCAAAGTAGCGAATGAGGTAGGACTGATATATTAAACTGCATTTATTTCAATGCAAGAAGCCCAACAGGAAAGGCAGATGAATTGAGGGCATGGTTAGGAACATGGGACTGGGATATCATAGCAATTCGAGAGATGTGGCTCAGGATGGACAGGATTGGCAACCTAATGTACCAGGGTATGGATGCTACCGGAAGGATAGAAAGGGGAGCAAGAGCGGAGAGGGCCTGACATTATGACTGTACTTGAGGAGGATATTCCTGGGAATACATCCAGGGTGTAGTCATTTGGGTGGAAGTGAGAAATAAGAAAAAGATGAACACCTTATTGGAATTGTACTATAGATACCCCTCAAACGTCAGTGGGAAATTGAGGAACAACTTTGTAAGGAGATCTCCGTTATCTGTAAGAATAGTAGGGTGGTTGTGTTGGGGTATTTTGATTTTCCAAACATAATCTGGGGCTGCTGTAGTGTTAAGGTCTTGGATGGAGAATAATTTTTGTTAAGTGTGTACAAGAAAATTTTCTGATGCCGTATGTGGATGTACCTACTCGAGAAGGTGCAAAACTTGACCTACTCTTAGGAAATAAGGCAGGGCAGATGACCGAGGTATTAGTGGGGGAATAATTTGGGGCCATTCACCATAATTCTATTAGTTTTAAATTTAAATTTCCAAATTTGAGCAAAGGCCAATTTCAATGGTATTTTGCAACAACTTTCAGAAGTTGATTGACTTTGATTTTCACAGGTAAATGGGAAGCTTTCAGAAATGAGATAATGAGAGGCCAGAGACAGCATGTTCCTGTTAAGGTAATGGGTAAGGCTGATAGGTGTAGGGAATGCTGAATGATGAGAGAAATTGAGGTTATGGTCAAGGTGAAAAAGGAGGCATATTTCAGGTGTAGACAGCAAGGATTGAGTGAATCCCGAGAACAGTATAAATGCAGTGCGATTATAATTAAAAGGAAGTCAGGAGGGTGAAAAGGGGACGTTAAAAAGCTTTGGTAAAGTGAGGGAAGAGTTTGCTGCACCTCACTGTCCACTAGACCAGATGATTGGAGGGAGGCAAATGCTATTCCCTTGTTCAAGAACGGGAAGAGGGATAATCCTGGGAATTACAGAGCAGTCCCTCTTATGTTGGTGATGGGAAAATTATTGGAGGGGATTCTGACAGATAGAGCTTCTGATTATTCAAAAAGCCATATTTTGATTAGAGATAGTCAGCATGGCTTTGTGAGGGGCAGATCATGACTCACAAACCTTACTGAATTCTTTCAGGACGTGACAAAACACATGGATAACGGTAGAGCAGTGGATGTGGTGGACATGGATTTTAGCAAGGCGTTTGACAAGGTTACCTATGGTAGGTTCATTCAGAAACTAAGGGAGAAGGGGATGCAGGGAAATCTGGTTGTCTGGATACAGAATTGCCTGACCCATAGAAGACAGAGAGTGGTGAGAGATGGAAAATATTCAGCCTGGAACTCTGTGATCAGTGGTATTCTGTTCTGGGACCTGTGGTCTTTGTGATTTTTATACATGACTTGGATGAGGAAGTGAAAGGATGAATTAGTCAGTTTGCTAATGGCTCGGAGATTGGTGGAGTTGTGGATAGTGTGGAGGGCTGTTGGAGATTACAACGGGATATTGCCAGGATGCAGATCTGGGCTGAGAAGTGGCAGACAGAGTTCAATCTGGAAAAGTGAGAAGTGATTTATTTTGGAAGGTCTAATTTGAATACAAAATATAGGGTTAAAGGCAGCATTCTTCGCAGTGTGGAGAACAGAGGGATCTTGGGGTCCACATCATAGATTCCTCAAAGTTGTTGGAGGGAATCCTGAGGGAAAGGATTTCTGTGTATTTGGAAAGGTAAGGACTAATTAGGGATACTCAACAGGGCTTTGTGCATTGAAAATTGTGTCTTGTGGAATTGATTGAGGTTTTTGAAGAAGTAACAAAGAGGATTGATGAGTGCAGAGCCATAGATATGATCTATATGAACTTTAGTAAGGCATTCAACAAGGTTCCTCATGGTAGACCGGTTCGCACGATTAGATCTCATGGAATACAGGGAGATGTACCATTCAGAAACAGAACTGGCTCGAAGGTAGAAGACAGAAGGTGGTAATGGAGGGTTGTTTCTCAGGCTGGAGGCCTGTGATCAGTGGTGTCCCACAAGGATTAGTGCTGGGTGCGCTGCGTTTTATCATTTATATAAACAATTTGAATGTGAACATAGGACGTATGGTTAATAAGTTTACAGATGACACCAAAATTGGAGGTGTAGTGGACAGTGAAGAAGGTTACCACAGAGTACAATGGGATCTTGATCAGATGGGCCAATGGTCTGAGCAGTGGCAGATGGAGTTTAATTTAGATAAATGTGAGGGGCTGCATTTTGGAAAAGCAAATCAGGTAAGGATTTATACACTTAATGGTAAGGTCCTGGGGAGTGTTGCTGAACAAAACGACCTTGCGGTGCAGGTTCACAGTTCTTTGAAAATGGAGTCAGGTAGATAGGATAGTGAAGAAGGCGTTTATTGGTCAGTGTATTGAGTATAGGAGTTGGGAGGTCATGTTGCGACTGTACAGGACATTGGTTAGGTCACTTTTGAAATCTTGTCTCCCTGCTGTAGGAAGGATATTGTGAAACTTGAAAGGATTCAGAAAAAATTGACAAGGATGTCACCAGGGTTCGTGGGTTTGAGCTATCGGGAGAACTGAATAGGCTGGGGCTTTTATCCCTAGAGAATCAGAGGCTGAGGGGTGACATTATAGAGGTTTATAAGATCATGAGGAGCATGGATAGGGTAAATAGACGATGTCTTTTCCCCAGGATGAGAGAGTCTAAAATGAGAGGGCACAGGTTTAAGTTGAGAGGGGAATGATTTGAAAGGAAACTAAGTTGCAATCTTTTCACACAGAGGATGGTACATGTATGGAATGAGCTGCCAGAGGAAGTGGTGGAGGCTGATACGATTGTAACATTTAAAAGGCATCTGGATGGTATATGAATAGAAAGGGTTTCGAGCAATATGGGCCAAATGCTGACAAATGGGACTGGACTTATATCGGATATCTGGTTGGCTTGGACGAGTGCTGTACATCTCTATGACTCTAAGATCATGACTGATCTGATTTTAATCTCAACTCTCCATCTCTGCATACTCCTAACAATCTCTCAGTGCCTTAGGAATGAAAAATTTCCCTACCTCTGTCTTAAAATGATTGAAAGATTCCACATCCACTGCCTTTTGAGAAAGGGAATTCCAAAGACTCAAAACACTCTGAGAGAAAAAATCTGTTTCCACATCTCTGTTTTAAATTGGCACCTCCTTATGTTTAAACTTTGTGACCCCTTGTTCTAGATTCTCCCACAAGAGGAATCCTCCTTTCAACACCCACCCAGTCAGGTTCCCTCAGGCTCTTACATGATTCAGTTAAGTCACTTCTCACTCTCTCTCAACTCTGAAGGATTATGGTCCAGCCTGTGTAGCCTATCCTCATAAAGCAATCAGGCTCATTTCAGGGATTTGTCCAATAAACCTTCTCTGAACTGCTTCCAACTCATGAACATCCCTCAGTAAATACGCTGACCTGTACTGTGCACTGTAAGTAATCTGGATGGGGTCTCACCAATACCCCGTGTAACTGAACCATAACCTTCCTGCTCTCACATTTAATTCCCCTCTCAATAACCTGGAATATTGTTAACTTTCCTGATTACTTGCTGTACCTGCACCTTTCTGTGATTCATGCACCAGGACATCTGCAACCTCTCGCCAATCAGATTATCTGCTTTTCTGTTCACTCTATCGAAGGTACAATTAAAGGACATGGGATTTGGGGGTCGTAGATTGAGAAGGATAGAGAACTGGTTGGCAGGCAGGAAGCAAAAAGCTGGAATAAATAAAGGTTTTTCCAAATAGCAGGCAGATATTAGTACAGTGCCACAAGGATCAGTGCTTGGAGCCCCCAGCCATTCACAATATATATTTACTGTTTGGACAGGAGACTTAATGTTACAGCTCCGAATTTGCAGATGACACAAAACTGATTGGGAGGGTGAGCAGGCTGAGGGAGTGAACGAGTGCATGGCAGATGAAATACATTGTAAATAAATGTGAGGTAGCAAAAGCAGGAAAGCCAATCATTATTTGAACGGCTGTAAATTGAGAAAGAGGAATATGCAATGAGACCTGGGTGGCCTTGTACACCAGTTGCTGAAAGGAACCATGCACATGGGGTGCTGTCCTTCGTAGAGAGCGGGTTTGAGTACAGGAACAGGGATGTCTTGCTGCAATTGTACATGTCCTTGGTGAGAGCATGCCTGGAATATTGTGTGCAGTTGAGGTCTCCTTATCTGAGGAATGATGTTCTTGCAATAGAGGCAATGCAACAAAGGTTTACAAGATGGATTTTTGAGATGGCAGACCTGTCATATAAGGAGAGGTTGAATTGGTTAGGGTTGTACTCGCTGGGGTTTAACTGCATGAGGGGATCTCTCATAGAAACCTATAAAATTCTGCATGGATAGGATAAATAGATAAAGTCTTTTCCCTGGCGTTGGGGAGTCCAGAACTAGAGGGGCATAGGTTTAGGGTGAGAGCGGAAAGATATAAAAGAGACCTAAGGGGCAACGTTTTCACGCAGAGGGTGGTACGTGTATGGAATGAGCTGCCAGAGGATGTGGTGGAGGCTGGTACAATTGCAAGATTTAAGAGGCATTTGGATGTGTATATGAAAAGGAAGGGTTTGGAGGGATGTGGGCCGGGTGCTGGCAGGTGGGACTAGATTGGGTTGGGATATCTGGTCGGCATGGACGGGTTGGATCGAAGGGTCTGTTTCTGTGCTGTACATCTCGATGACTCTATGACTGCACAGGGTAAATGAAGAAAGGGTGTTCCTGATGGCAAAGGACGCAGAATCGGGGTCACAGTCAAAGGATACAGAATAAATGGGTTAGGAGAAATATCTTCACTCAGAGAGCCAGTGGAATTCTCTGTCACAGAAAACGGTCCAGGATAAAACATTGAGTGTTTTCAAGAAGGAGTTGGATATAGCACATGGGACCAAAGAGATCAAAGACCACAAGAGAAAATCAGCAACATGCAGTGGGGTTGAGTGACCAACCATGCTCCCTGAATGGCAGAGCAGATTTGAAGGGCCAAGTGGCCTATTCCTGCTCTTGCTTGGAGGTGAACGAAAGGAGCGGTGAACCTGCAGAGCTGACAGTCCGGGAAGTGAACTCTCTCACAGCTCACTGCCTCTGGTGTTTAGTTTCAATGATCTCCAGGCGTCAGGGTTCAGTCTCAGCAAAATAAGCAAATAGTGAAATTCACAGCTGACCTTACAGACCTCTGGATCACGGAGTTCCTCACAGCAGAGGAACAGTTAGTGGTTTATTAAGTCTAACCCTACTCTGTTTTTTTTAGATTAGAGTGGTGCTGGAAAAGCACAGCAATTCAGGCAGCAACCGAGGAGGAGGAAAAGCGACGTTTCGGGCAAAAGCCCTTCATCAGGAATTGAAGCAGGGTGCCTGCAGAGTGGAGAGATAAATGAGAGGGAGGTGGGGGTGGGGAGAAAGTATCAAAGAGTACAATGGGTGAGTGAGAGAGGGGATGAAGGTGATAGGTCAGGGAGGAGAGGGTGGAGTGGATAGGTGGAAAAGGAGATAGGCAGGTAGGACAAGTCCGGACAAGTCATGGGGACAGTGCTGAGCTGGAAGTTTGGAACTAGGGTGAGGTGGGGGAAGGGGAAATGAGGAAACTGTTGAAGTCCACATTGATGCCCTGGGGCTGAAGTGTTCCGAGGCGGAAGATGAGACGTT
>NC_057721.1:79172810-79182365 GCF_004010195.1 Chiloscyllium plagiosum
CTGGGTCTGTGCAAAGATGTTAAGGTGTAAGGTGTTCAGGTGTCTTTAGTGGAGTGATGTGCTCTTCCTCTCGAATGTGGGAGGTTAGGGTGAATTTCCATGTTCCTGATGATTAGGTCTGCAGGAAGTGTGTTTGGTTGCAAATCCTATTGGATTGTATGGCTACGTTGGAGTGACAGTGAGAGGCAATGTGGAATATACAGGAGCTGGGGATGTGATGGATGGCAGGTTCATGAAGGTAGACAAACCACAGATAGAGTCGGGTATATAGGTTCCCTCCAGGAAAGTTAGGAGAGGGTGGCAGGTAGTGCAGGAGTCTCCTGTGGCTGTCCCCAACTTAACTAAGTCTGCTGTTTTGGAAAATCCATTGAGTGATGGACTCTTGGGGGAATGGAGCACTGACAGCCAAGTTTCTGAGACTGGCTGTACTGTGACCAGGAGTGTGCAAGATTCAAAGTCATTGATTGTGATCGAGGACTCTCACGTCAGAGGCACAGACAGATATTTCTGCGGCTGACTATATGTCAGAGTGGTGTATTGCCTCCCTGGTGCCAGGCTCTAGGAGAAAGACCAGCAGGAGATTGTTGTACACAATGGAACTAATGGCATAGGCAGAGAAAAGGATGAGCTTCTGAGGAGAGGATATAGCCAATTAAGCAGGAGGTTAAAGGTATATCCTCAAGGGGAGTAATATCTGGATTACTCCCAGCGCCAAGTGCAAGTGAGACTAAGAATAGGAGGACTGGGCAGATGAATGCATGACTGAGGAGCTGGTGCAGGGGAGAATGGTTCACATTGTTGGATTATTGGAATCTCTTCTAGGGTAGAAATGACCTGTATAAGAAGGATGAGTTGCACCTGAATTGGAAGGGACTAATATACTGGCTAGAATTGCTCAGGAGGATTTAAGTTAGTTTGGGCAGGGGCTGCAGGGTGAGGAGGGTGGGTAATGGTTGCAGAGGGGTATCCCAGAGAGATAGTGAGAAAAGGGATCAGTCTGACACTGGCACTATTAGGAAAAAGCTTTGTTCAAATAGCCAAGACAGGGAAAGTGCAAAGCAGAGAACGAGATAGGGCTGAGAAATTAAACTCTTTTTGTTTGAGAAGGCAGATGATCTCAGGGCGTGGTTGAGAACATTGGACAGGGATATCATAGCAATTACAGAGATGTGGCTCAGGGATGGACAGGACTGGCAGGTTAATGTTCCTGAGTGTAAATGTGTCAGGAAGAATAGAAAAGGGGGGGGGGGTGGCAAGAGAGGATGGGGCATGGCATTTTGGATTAGGAATAACATTACAGATGTACTTAGGGAAAACATTCCAGGAAGTAAGTCCAATGAAGTGATTTGGGGGGGGGGGTGGCAAGAGAGGATGGGGCATGGCATTTTGGATTAGGAATAACATTACAGATATACTTAGGGAAAACATTCCAGGGAGTAAGTCCAGTGAAGTGATTTGGTTCGAAGTGAGAAATAAGAAAGGGAAGAACACGTTATTGGGATTGTATTATAGAACTCCCCAAGAGTCAGCAGGAAATTGAGAAGCAAATTTGTCAGGAGATCTCAGTTATCTGCAAGAATAATAGAGTGGGAATGTTCGGGGATTTTAACTTTCCAAACATAGACTGGGACTGTTATAGTGTTTGCGCTTGGGCAGAGAGGAATTTGTTAAGAGTGTACAAAACGTTTTTCTGATTCAGTCTGTGAATGCAAAACTTGACCTGCTCTCGAGGGGCATGGATTGGGTGAATAGACAAGAACTATTCCCCAAGGTGGGGGTGTCCAAAACTAGAGGGCATTGGTTTAGGGTGAGAGGGGAAAGATATAAAAGGGACCTAAGGGGCACCGTTTTCACACAGAGGGTGGTGCGTGTATGGAATGGGCTGCCAGAGGAAGTGTGAAGGATGGCACAATTACAACATTTAAAAGGCATCTGGGTGGGTATACAAGTAGGAAATGGGCCAAATGCTGGCAAATGGCACCTACTTAACTTAGGATATCTGGTCGACATGGACTAGTGGGACTGAAGAGTTTGTTTCTGTGCTGTACATCTCTACGACTCAATGTTCACAGTATTCCAGCTGTGTTCTGCCCAGTCCCTTATACAGTTTTAACAAACCTTCCCTCATTTTCAACCCTATTCCCTTTGATATAAAGGCCAACATTCCAACAAGGCCTCACCCTGGGATCGGACTTGTCCAGTATTATCATCATGATGCCCCTCACATTTACTGTGATAGCAGCTGGCCCCTTGCCCAAGCTGACATCAGAGAATGTGCTGTAGTTGGGGGCTCTGTATAACCCAGCCGGACATCACACAGTGCATTGACTCTCTAACTCACTGACAGGAATCTGTGCTCTAGCATTAACACCATCGTGACAGGCAATGAGATGAAAGAGGAGTCTCAGACCCAGTGGGGAAACTTGAATACATTGTCTTTGTTTACAACGTGGAAACAGTGAAACTCACAGTGACCCAGTTCATATCCTAAATATCCATTGAGTCCTTGATCATTGAAAATGGAGGAAACTTCACATTTTGTCAGGGCAGCAGCACCAGTGGCAGTGAGCAGCAGACTGAGAGCAACAAATGTATTCATTGTCTGAGGCTGAAATATTCAGTTCCACTTACAATCTTCCCCAAATGGGAGTCTGCAATACAAGAGGAGGAAGAAAAATTACTTTTTAAATTGCTGAATATCCCAGTGAGTTAACAATAACTAGAGGGTGGTTGTTCCAAACAGACTGTGGGTGAGGTTCCCCATTTCATTCCGCTCCCACACCAGTAACTCCCCAAACTGTCACGTTCCCGGGTGTGAGGGGATGGACTGGTTCCCCTCTTTCTCCACTCAGCCCCTCAGTTGGTGAGACACTTGTGGATGTCTTTCTCCCAAACCAATACCTTCAAAGGAACAATTTAAACAGGCTTTCTGGCGTTAGCAGCAACTGAGTTTATTAATGAGTAAACGCGGGCAAATTAATAACACAACACACAGGCACATGGATTAGAAATTAGAGATGAGACTGAAAAGTTAGACACTTGTGGATGTCTTTCTCCCAAACCACATGAACCAATACCTTCAAAGGAACAATTTAAACAGGCTTTCTGGCGTTAGCAGCAGCTGAGTTTATTAATGAGTAAACGCGGGCAAATTAATAACACAACACACGGGCACATGGATTAGAAATTAGAGATGAGACTGAAAAGACACAAGGTAAAACAATAAGATTTATTCCTGAACAGGTTCAGAATTACAGCACAGGAACAGGCCCTTCAGCCCTCCAAGCCTGTGCCAATCCATGTCCTCTATTTGAAACGCCACCTATTCTCTAAGGATCTGTATCCCTCTGCTCCCTGCCCATTCATGTATCTGTCAAGATAGATTTTAAAAAACACTATCGTTCCTGCCCCTACCACCTCCACTGCAACGCATTCCAGGCCCCCACCACCCTCTGCATGAAGAACGTTCCACATTCATCTTCCCTAAACTTTTTCCCTCACACTTTGAATCTGTGACCCCTAGTAATTGAGTGCCCCACTCTGGGAAAAAGCTCCTTGCGACCCCACCCTGTCTGTACATCTCATGGTTTTGTAGACCTCAATCAGGTCCCCCCCTCAACCTCCATCTTTGAAAATAATCCTAATCTACTCAACCTCTCTTCATCGCTAGCACTCTCCACACCAGGCAACATCCTGGTGAGCCTCCTCTGCACCGTCTCCAAAACATCCACATCCCTTTGGTGATGTAGCAACCAGAATTGTATTTAGTATTCCAAATGCAGCTGAACCAAAGTCTTATAGAACAGTAAAATGACCTGCCAACTCTTGTACCCAATACCCGTCCGGTGAAGGAAAACACGGCGTGTGTCTTCTTGACCACTTTAATGACCTGCATTGCCACCTTCAGGGAACAATGTACCTGAACACCCAGACCTCTCTGTACATTAATTTTCCCCAAGACTTTTCCATTTAGTGTACATTCCGTTCTGGAATTACACCTTCCAAAATGTATCATCTCGCATTTGTCTGGATTGAACTCGATCGGCCATTTCTCTGCCCAACTCTCCAATCTATCTGTATTCTGCTATATTCTCTGACAGTCCTCTTCACTATCCGTTACTCCACTAATTTTGGTGTCATCTGTAAACTTGCTAATGAGGCAACCTAAACCTTCCTCGAAATCATTTATGTATATCACATACAACAGTGGTCCCATCATGGATCCCTGTGGGACACCATTGGTCACAGGTCTCCATTTTGAACAGCTCCCTTCCACTACTACTCTCTGTGTCCTGTTGCCCAGCTAGTTCTCTATCCATCTAGCTAGAACACCCTTGACCCCATGCGACTCCACCTTCATCATCGGCCTACCAACGGAACCAGATCAAACATCTTTCTAAATTCCATCTATATGACATCTACAGCCCTTCCCTCAGCAATCAACTTTGTCACCTCTTCAAAGAAATCTTTCACATTTGTTAGACATAACCTTCCCCGCACAAAACCATGATGCCTATCACTGATAAGCCCAATGGGTATATATCCTATCCCTTAGTATCTTCTCCAGTAGCTTCCCGACCACTGACGTCAGGCTCACTAGTCTATAATTGCCTGGATTATCCCTGCTACCTTTCTTAAACAACGGGACAACATTAGCAATTCTCCAGTCCCTTGGGGCCCCCCCTGTTTTCAAGGATGATGCAAAGGTACCTGTCAAAGTCCCAGCTATTTCAACACCCGCTTCCCTCAATAACCTGGGATAGACCCCATCCGCACCTGGGAACTTGTTGGTGGAACTCAGCAGGTCTGGCAGCGTCTATGGAGAGAAAGCAGAGTTAATGTTTCAAGTCCAGTGACCCATAACCAGCAATTTCAGTTTCAGATTTCCAGTGCCCGCAGTTCTCTGTTTTGTTTTGGTGTTAATAATTTCTTGCCCAGGATCTCTCTGCAGACTGGGTACAATCTCTTGTATAAACCAGCAGCCCTGTACTACATTGCTCAGGTCCTAACATCATCAATGAGGCCTGTTCATGAAAATAATATCAAGCTGGGTTAGAGCAGAAATGAGGCAAGTCTTTTCCAACTTTCAAATGGATTGTGTCTGATATGTTGCTGATATTAATTTATCCACTTTAGCTCTGGAGATGGTGGTTTAGTGGGTATCTCACTGAATGAGTAAATCAGAGTGATCTGGGCCCAGTCTGTTCCTTTACCACGTGGCTGATGGTGAAGTTTGTATTGTGTTACCAAATCTAGATTATAAAACTGGTCATGGACAGAGCAATAACAGCTGTTTCTTGCTGTAAAACCCATCAGGTTCAGTAATGTCCTTTACAGAATGGAATCTGCTGTCCTTACCTGGTCTGAACGACATGTGACTCCAGACCCACAGCAATGTGGCTCACTCTTAACGGCCCTCAGTAATAGCCTGGCAGTCCACTCAGTTCGGGAGCATTTAATGATGGGCAACAGATCCATGCCCTGCCAAAAATACCCACGTCCCATGACAGATTTCTTTAAATCCCTTTCTCCTTTCACCCACAAAGCTGATGATTTCAGTTTGGAGATTTTCACTGGGCCCAATCACAGTGACAGGTGTACAGTGACAATTCCCAGACCCTCACAGTCAGGGCTTCCTGAGCCTTCAGCACGACCGACTAAAAGTGGCAGAGACTGCAGATCACACTTTGAACTCCTCCGTCATTTCAGAACCTACCAAAACGGACAGGAAGTAAGTGATCGATCATGGACCATGGTTAAGTACTCACTGACTGTTACAGATTGGGACAATTTTACAGACTCACCGTGTGTTAGAAGGAAGCAGGCTGGGTGACCAGGTTGTCCCTCAGACTCCACTGGCAAATAGAGACAGAGATCTCCACCTTAAATCCAATGGGTGGGGTTAGAATGTAATCATTCTTCATTTCTGGAATGGGATCACTGTCTTTTCTAATCCCACCCCTGCCCTCATAACAGAAAACAACATGTTCCTCTCTCACTGCCAACAGGAGCTAATGTGACACTACCACTGACTGAACTCTGATTTTGGCAACTCTCCCCTTCCTTGGGAGGGAGTTGGAAGCTGGGGATGAGAGACAGAAGTGAATGGGAAGAAGGGTTGGGGTGGTCAGGGGTAGGTGGGTTAATGAGCTGGAGACATACTCAACAGAACACTGTGTTGAATAGTTCTTCATAGCTCAGGGTTACGTTAACCATAAATATCCTCAAAATGTTAAACAGAGACAACTTGGGATAGTCGAGTAGACTAGATCGGAAGAGGAGAAAGTGAGATCGGAAGATAAAACTACACAGATGAGCTTGTAGGAAGAAAAAGGTGATGGTTGTCCAATTGGATGTTGGATCATTGTGGAAATGGGACCGGGGAATTAATAAAAGTGAAACAAGGAAATTGCAGACTTTTGAGACATATTTCATTTCTATCTTCATATTTGACCACATCAAAAACATCCAAGGTGTATTCAGAAAGCAAGGAGCCAACAGGATTGGGGATTTTCAAGCGATTACAGTTACAAGAGAAGGCTCAGTGGCCCAGTCTCTCAGGGTCTCAGTGTCTTGGTGGCTCAGTGGCCTGGTGGTATAGGTGGCTCAGTGGTTAGCACTACTGCCTCATAGTGTCTGGGGCCTGGGTTCAGTTTCAGTCTCAAGCAACTGTCTAATGGTATTTGCTGGGTCTCCCTGCATCTGCGTGGGTTTCTTCCCACATTCCAAAGGTGTGCCGGTTAGGTGAATTGGCCATGCGACATTGCCCATAGTGTCCATGGATGTGCAGGTTAGATGGATTGGCCATGCTATGTTGCCCATAGTGTCCAGGAATGTGTAGGTTAGGTTGATTAGCCATGCGACATTGCCCATAGTGTCCAGGGATGTGTAGGTTAGATGGATTGGCCATGCGATATTGGCCATAGTGTCCAGGGATGTGTAGGTTAGATGGATTGGCCATGCGATATTGGCCATAGTGTCCAGGGATGTGTAGGTTAGGTGGATTAGCCATGTTATGTTGCCCATAGTGTCCAGGGATGCGTAGGTTAGATGGATTGGCCATGCGACATTGCCCATAGTGTCCAGGGATGTGTAGGTTAGATGGATTGGCCATGCGATATTGGCCATAGTATCCAGGGATGTGTAGGTTAGGTGGATTAGCCATGCACATTGCCCAAAGTGTCCAAGGATGTGTAGGTTCATTGGAATAGCTGTGGAGAATGCCGGATTACAGGGATAGATTGGGGGCTGATTCAGCGTGGGATGCTCTTTGGAGAGTTGGTGTGGACTTCTTGTGCTGAATGACCTGTTTCCACCCCATCAGCATTCTATCCTACAGAAATGCAGAGGAGAATAAGCAGACAGTCTCTGGTCCTGGGAGCATGCATCCTTGTGTCTTACATGAAGGAGCTGGTCTTCGTTATTTGAAACACTGCTGTTAGTAACAATTGTGTTCTGTTGTGTGCATTATAGAGGTTTATAAAATCAAGAGGGGCATGGATAGGGTAAATAGGCAAGGCGTTTTCCCTTGGTGTGGGAGTCCAAAACTGGAGGCCATAGGTTTAGGGTGAGAGGGGAAATATTTAAAAGAAAGTTAAGAGGCAACGTTTCCACACCGAGGGTGGAACATGTGTGGAATGAGCGACCAGTGGAAGTGGTGGAGGCCGGTACAATTACTACATTTGAAAAGAATCTCGATGGGTATGTGAATAGAAAGAATTTAGAGCAATATGGGCCAAGTGCTGGTAAATGGGACTAGATTGGTTTGAGATATCTGGTTGGCATGGACGAGTTGGACCGAAGGGTCTGGTTCCATCTCTATGACTCTATGACTGTTTGGGTGTCCCTAGGACCCCGCAGACTCTTTGCCGAGTGTACAATATTAATTTGCCCAGCTCTGTCAGTGATTATCAGGGAAAGGAATATACACAGTGTGAGCCAGCAGTCGATGATGCAGGTCACAAGGTTATTGGAACACAACAAAGGTAAGAATTAAACTTTGACAGTTTTAACATTAACAACTTTACTACAATTTTGTGGAAATTCAAAAGCTTCCCAAGTACTAGTAGCTTTGGCTAGTTTGTCAGTTTCTTTGGTCTGTTTTATTTTAAATGGAAGAATAAACTGTATTCATAAAACTATTTTTATATACAGACATAGTCACAAATGCGGTTTGGTTCCGTAACAGTAGCATATAGAAACAATCACTGGGATTTGACTCTATCCAACAAACAAACCAAAAACATCTCTTACTTGTACAAGACTGTACGTACAGACATTTGAGGTACTGGGAGGGTCAGTCCTTTACCTGAACGATGTCTGTAAAGGGACTGTTGTTTCATATTGATAGCCAGCTTCAGCAAGGCTTCAATGGTATGCTCCTTTCACTGCACTGAAGACCTGTCCAAAATGCTTTGATCAGAGTGATGTGTACATTACCACAAGCTGCCTTTAATTCTGCTAAACATTCAAAAAGCTCACAGGTAAACAATTTGAACCAATGATTTAAACTTTACTGCGTGAAGCAACCAAAATCAGTCCCCTCAAGTTAGCAAGTCAAGCTTCACAACCCAATTGTGCTTTTATCGACTCATGGTGGAATTTCACGACAATTCCAACCGACAGTGCCTTTCTCTTCTTCCGTCACGACCTTCGACTCTGTGCTCATTTCTTTCGAGAAGAGTTCTCTCCCCGTCCCGCAGACCCTTTCTCCCAGCACCAACCCTCTCCCTCCACCTGGACTCCTCCCTC
Source organism: Chiloscyllium plagiosum (assembly GCF_004010195.1). Taxonomy (NCBI): domain Eukaryota; kingdom Metazoa; phylum Chordata; class Chondrichthyes; order Orectolobiformes; family Hemiscylliidae; genus Chiloscyllium; species Chiloscyllium plagiosum. The sequence goes on from NC_057721.1 coordinate 79,181,562, forward strand.
TGGCCTTTTACCTCCATCTGCTCATTCAGAATTGTTGACGTGACATTGGTCACCTCAATCTCTCTGTTCCCCGCTATTCCCCTCGTTACCCATTCTACCCTGTCCTCCTGGGAACTGACTGAACACCGAGCTCTCAGATCCAACCCTGTCTTTGTCATTAAGCTGCCGATAATGATGGTGCTATAGTTGTCTGGTGGACTGACCTCTACATTGCAGAGGATGAGCACCATTTCTCAGATACCTCTCCTCTGATCTACCCCTGGACCATGACCCCACCATGGAACATCAGGCCATTGTATCAGCCACAGTCACCAACCTTATTTCATCTGGCGATCTTCTGCCAACTGCATCCAATCTGATAGTCCCCTAAGCCCTTGCTTCTCCCTCCTTCCCAAAATCCACAAATAGGACACCCTGGGCAGACCCATTGTTTGTGCCTGCTCCTGCCCCACAGAACTCATCCCTTCCTACCTTAACTCGGTCTTTTCTCCCCAGTCCAGTCCCTTCCCACTAACATCTGTGATTCCTCAGTTTGAGAATTTCCAGTTTGCTGTCTCCAGCCACCTCCCCTTTCCCATGGAGGTGCTAACCCTTTACACGCCCATCCCCCCACCCCAGGGAGGTCTTAGGACTCTCTGCTTCTTCCTGGAGGGAAAGGCCTGAACCGCCCCACACCCTCATCATCCTCCCCCACTTGGCCCCACATGCCCGGCCCCACCTCCACCACCTCCCGGACCTGGCCCCAACCCCCACCACCGCCCCGGGCCCGGCCCCACCCCCCACCACCTCCTGGGCCTGGCCCCA
>NC_057721.1:79183466-79215020 GCF_004010195.1 Chiloscyllium plagiosum
TGCCTGTCACTTTGGGAGGGTATGGGGAACATTCCCCATTCCAGTTCTATTCTGACCCCCACCCAAAACTCTTTCTCTAGTATATCGATGATATTATCTGTGCTGCCTCCCTCTGTCATCTGGAATTGGAAAAAGTTTATCGATTTAGCTTCCAATTTCTACCTCACTGTCACCTTCACCAGGTCCATCTCTGACTCCTCCCTTCCCTTCCTCAACAACTCTGTTTTCATTTCTGCGGATAGCATCCCACCAGCCTCCATATCAAAGGATCATTAGCCATCATTTCCATCATCTCCATCGAGATGCCCCCACCAGCCACGTATTCCCTTCCTTTCCCTTAACAGCATTCCATGGGGACTGCTCCTTCTGGAACACCTGGTCCACTCTTCCTTTACTCCCATGGTGCCTTCCATTGTAATCACAGAAGGTGTAACACCTGCCTGTTTACCTCCTCCCCCCTCAGTATCCAAAGGCCCAAATACACCTTCCAGGTGAAGTAGCACTTTACCTGCACTTCTCACAATCTAGTCCACTGCATTCACTGCTCACAGCCTGGTCTGTACACTGGGGAACCCAAACATCGACTGGGTGACTTCTTCACAGAACACCTACCTTCTGTGCGCACACAAGCTTCCAGTTTCCTGCCACTTTAGCACCCCACCCTGTTCCCTGGTCAACATCGCTGTCTCAGGCTTGCTGCAGTGCTCCATCAAAGCTCAACACAAGCTGGAAGAACAGCATCTTATTTTCCACGTGTGGACCATGCAGCCATTTAGACTCAGTATTGAGTTCAATAACTTTAGGGCTTGAGTTTTCCCATATCCTTACTCCAAGCCCACAATGTTACTCAATGTTAACCACTAACAGTCTCCATTAACAGATATTCACCCTCCAAGCAAGATCATTATCCACTCCTTTGTCTGTCCCACTGCTCTTCTCTCTCTTTGAGCTCTATCTCCATCTATCACTTGCCCGTTTCCCTCCTCCCCTCACACAAATTGACATTTTCCAAGCTACCATCAGTTCTGAGGGGGAGGGTGACTCCACACAAAACATGAATTCTGATTTCTCTCCACAGATGCTGACACACCCATTGTTTCTGTGCCTGTCTCTGGATGTTTCTGGGCTTTTGCAAATTGAAAGGGAGCAGATCAGCTGTGGCCATAGAGAAATCTAGGAAGCACAAGAGGGAACATAAGAAAGCAATTGGAAGAGCAAGCAGGGACATGAGAAAGGGCTTAAGAGATGGATTAAGGAGAATCCTAAGATATTTTAAAAATACATTCAAGGGAAGAGGTTAACTAAGGAAAGAGTAGGGCCAATATGGACCACTGGGGCAAACTGTGTGAATCCCTGGTGCAGGTGAGTACAATTACAATATTTAAAAGACATTTGGATGGGTATATGAACAGGAAGGGTTTAGAGGGATATGAGCCAAATGCTGGCAAATGGGACTAGATTAAATTAAGGTATCTGGTTGGCATAGACAAGTTGGACTGAAGGGTCTGTTTCCATGCCGTACATCTCAATGACTCTATCGCTTTTCATTGGAGCTGACGTGAGGTGTGGGGGGAGCATCACATCTGCAGCGATGGGAGGTTGGAGCGCTGGGGAGAAAGGATGTTGTTAATTCAGATTAATTGTTCAGATTGTGAGAAAGGAACAACAATGATGTGTCTAACTGCCAGACTGGAAAGAACAAGGTAGACAAGCAAGAGGCTGGAAGAACACAGCAAGCCAGACAGCATCAGGAGGGGGAGAAGTCGACATTTCGGGTGTAACCCTTCTTCAGGACTGCGGGTGGGTGTGGGGGGAGCTGCAGATAAAGGGGGTGGCAGGGACAGGGTGGTGACATGGAGATAGGTGAAGATGGGTAGAGGGTACAACCTGGTTGGTCAATGGGAGGAATGAATTCGGTTGGTGGGGAGAGCGGCGCAAACCAAGGACTGTCGAATGGAACGGTCCTTGTGGAAGGCAGAGAGGGGTGGGGAGGGGAAGATGTTCTTGGTGACAGGGTCCAGTTGGAGTTGGTGGAAGTGTTTAATGATGATACGTGAAATGCAGAGATTGGTCAGGTGGTAGGTGAGTATAAAGGGAACCCTGTCTTTATTGCATTTTATAGGTTTCTCAGAACCTGATGCCCTTCAACAGGCCAGAGGATCCATGTTTCTGTGTGAGGGCGACCGCTCAGTAAGGAGTACAGCATATCTATCCTTCTTATTTCTTATCTCACTGGTTAGTTACATTGTGTACTGCTCTACTGTTTTAACAATAAGGTGTTAGCACAAGGACATGATGAAGAATCCTGAGCAGGTCATTGGGTTAATGAAAAAGTGTTGACCACATTGGGCACGGACACCATGTCTCACCCTGTGCTTTGAAGAACTGTTGGACACTGTGTCCTGTTGAGCATGTCTCCAGTTCATTAACCCACCCAACCTCTACACACCCCAACCCACCATCCCTCCTTCCCATTCACTTCGGTCTCTCAGCCCCAGCTTCCAACTTCCCCCCAGGAAGGGGAGAGTAAATCGATGCAGCTTGAGGAGGAGGCTTAATCACAGTGTAATTACTTTGCATGATCAGAATACAGTGCCGTGAGTGAAGAGTGTTTCAACTCCATCCCTGTGAGGTGGGTAGCTGTCTCTCCCACTCTGTGTATCTGGAAAAGTGTCCTGTGGAATGAGCCGACCAGGGGGGTCACTTACAGTTCGAGCTCAATTCACACACCCCGGCTTGGGCCCATAATCCAGGTGGGTGGAATCTGTGCAGTACTGAGGGACTGTGTACAGTCAGAGGGACAGACGTTCCAGTGAAACTTGCAACCGCGGTTCCCATTGCTCTGCCGGGTCAGTCAGTAAGGACTTAACTATGGTCCATGATGGATCACTTACTTCCTGTCCATCTTGGTAGGTTCTGAAATGACGGAGGAGTTCAAAGTGTGATCTGCAGTCTCTGGTATTTTTAGTCGGTTGTGCTGAAGGGTGAGGAAGCCCTGACTGTGAGGGTCTGGGGATTGTCACTGTACACCTGTCACTGTGATTGGGGCCCAGTGAAAATCTCCAAATTGAAATCATCAGCTTTGTGGGTGAAAGGACAACGGGATTTATAGAAATCTGTCATGGGACATGGGTATTGTTGGCAGGGCATGGATCTGTTGCCCACCATTAAATGCTCCCGAACTGAGTGGATTGCCAGGCTATTACTGAGGGCTGTTAAGAGTGATCCATATTGCTGTGGGTCTGGAGTCACATGTCGTTCAGAACGGGTACCAGACCAGACCAGACCAAACCTACGTACCCTTCATTGTACTATCTTCCATGTGCTTATCCAAGAGCTGCTAAAATGTCATTAATGAATCTGATGCTGGCAGTGCAATTCCACGCACTCGCCATTTTCTGTGTCAAGAACCTATCTCTGATATCTCTCCTAAACTTTCCTCCAGTCACCTTAAAATTATGTTCCCTTGTGATAACCATTTCTGCCATGGGAAAAAGTCTCTGACTATTCACTCTGTCTATGCCCACATCATCTGGTACACCTATAACAAGTCTTCATAAGACGTGCCCTCCAGTCCAGGCAGCATCCTGGTAAATCTCCTTTGCACCTTCTCTGAAGTTTCCACATCCTTCCAAAAACGAAGTGACCAGACTGAACAGCGTATTCCAAGTGTGGTCTAACTAAGGATCTATAGAGCTGCAGCATAATCTTGCAGATCTTAAACTCAATGAAAGCCAACAAATCATATGCCTTATTAACAACCCTATCAACATGGGTGGCAACTTTGAAGATCTAATTACATGGACCCCAAGATCCCTCTGTTCCTCCACAGTGCCAAGAATCCCACTTTTTACCCTGTAATCTGTATTCAAATCAACGTTCCAATATAAGTCACTTTACACTTTTCCAGATTGAACTCCATTTCCCACTTATCAGCTCACCTGTGTGAGGGACAGGATGTACATGTATTTGGAAAGGCAAGGACTGATTAGGGATAGTCAACATGGCTTTGTGCGTGGGAAATCATAACTCACAAACTTAATTGAATTTTTTGAAGAAGCAACAAAGAGGATTGATGAGCGCAGAGCAGTGGACGTGATCTGTATCGACTTCAGTAAGGCGTTTGACAATGTTCCCCATGGAAAATTGGTGAGCAAGGTTAGATCTCATGGAATACAGGGAGAACTAGCCATTTGGATACAGAACTGGCTCAAAGGTAGAAGACAGAGGATGGTGGTGGAGGGTTGTTTTTCAGACTGGAGGCCTGTGACCAGTGGAGTACCACAAGGATCGGTGGTGGGTCCACTACATTTTGTCATTTATACAAATGATTTGGATGTGAGCATAAGAGGTACAGTTAGTAAGTTTGCAGATGTCACCAAAATTGGAGGTGTAGTGGACAGTGAAGAAGGTTACCTCAGATTACAACAGGATGTTGATCAGATGGGCCAATAGGCTGAGGAGTGGCAGATGGAGTTCATTTTAGATAAATGCGAGGTGCTGCATTTTGGGAAAGCAAATCTTATCAGGACTTATACACTTAATGGTAAGGTCCTAGGGAGTGTTGCTGAACAAAGTGACCTTGGATTGCAGATTCATAGTTCCTTGAAAGTGGAGTCGCAGGGAGATAGGTGACTGAAGAAGGCGTTTGGTATGTTTTCCTTTATTGGACAGAGTATTGAGTACAGGAGTTGGGAGGTCATGTTGCAGTTGTGCAGGACATTGGTTGGACCACATTTGGAATATTGCATGCTGTTCTGGTCTCTTTCCTATCGGAAAGATGTAGTGATACTTGAAAGGGTTCAGAAAGCATTGACATGAATGTTGCCAGGGTTGGAGGATTTGAGCTAAAGGAAGAGGTTGAATAGACTGGGGCTGTTTTGCATGGAGCGTTGGAGGCTGAGGGATGATCTCATAGAAGTTTATAAAATCATGAGGGGCATGGATAGGATTAAAAGACAAAGTCTTTTCCCTGGGTGGGGGAGTCCAGATCTGAGGGCATAGCTTTAGGGTGAGAGGGGAAGATATAAAAGAGATTTAAGGGGCAACCTTTTCACACAGAGGGTGGTATGTGTATGGAATGAGCTGCCAGAGGAAGTGGTGGAGGCCGGTACAATTACAACATTTAAAAGGCACCTGGATGGGTATATGAATAGGAAGGGTTTGGAGGGATATGGGCCGGGTGCTGGCAGGTGGAACTAGATTGGGTTGGGATATCTGGTCGACATAGATAAGTTGGACAGAAGGGCCTATTTCCATGCTGTACATCTCTATAATTCTATGACCATAACTCTGCATCTTGTCAATATCCCGTTGCAACCTCCAACAGCCCTTCACAATATCCACAACTCCACCAACCTTCGTGTCATCAACAAACTTACTAATCCACCCTCTCACTTACTCATCCAATTCACTTATAAAAATCACAAAGAGCAGAGCTCCCAGAACCGATCCCTGCAGAACCCCACAGGGCACCGAGCTCCAGGCTGAATACTTTCCATCGACAACCACCTTCTATGGACCAGCCAATTCTATATCCAGACAGCTAATTTAAATGTTAACTCTGCTTTCTGCACACAGATGCTGTCAGACCTGCTGAGTTTCACCAACAATCCCTATTTCAGTTTAAGAAATTAAACAAACCTGCCCTGGTTCCTGGTTATTTCCCTTGTTTCTCCCTGTTCCATGCCATGATCACAGATTGGAACGACAAAATACTGTGATCATATTTAATTTTTAATTCCAAAATGTGTTTCTCAAAAGAGTGCTACAGCAGCTGAGAAAGACTGTAGGAGAGACAGAGAGACCAACAGAATGTCACAGCTATGGATGCAGACAGAAGTTCAAACAACAGCCTTTCAAAATGGGAAAGGGCTAGTCCAAACAGACTGAGCTGTAATTTCTTGATGGTTGACCTGTGACCTTCACTGAAACGGCTGCAATGTTCCACTATCTGCACTTTGTGTACAACTTTGAATTTATTCCAGAATACACCTTGTTGTTTTACCTTGTGTTTTCAGTCTCATCTCTAATTTCTAATCCATGTGCCTGTGTGTTGTGTTACAAATTTGCCCGCGTTTACTCATTAATAAACTCAGCTGCTGCTAACGCCAGAAAGCCTGTTTAAATTGTTCCTTTGAAGGTACCGGTTCATGTGGTTTGGGAGAAAGACATCCACAAGTGTCTAACCAACCGAGGGGCTGGGTGGAGAAAGAGGGGAACCAGTCCATCCCCTCACACCCGGGAATGTGACAGTTTGGGGGGTTACTGGTGTGGGAGCGGAATGAAATGGGGAACCTCACCCACAGTCTGTTTGTAACAACCACCCCCTGGTTATTGTTAACTCACTGGGATATTCAGCAATTTAAAAAGTAATTTTTCTTCCTCCTCTTGTAATGCAGACTCCAGTTTGAGGAACATTGTGAGTGGAGCTGAATATTTCAGCCTCAGATTAGATTAGATTCCCTACAGCATGGAAACTTTGGCCCAACAAGTCCACACCGACCCTCTGAAGAGTAACCCACCCAGACCCATTCCATTACATTTACCCCTGACTGATGTACATAACACAATAGGCAATTTAGCATGGCCAATTCAGATGACATGCACATCTTTTGGATTGTGTGAGGAAACCAGAGCACCTGCAGGAATCCAATGCAGACATGGGGAGAATGAGCAAAATCCAACAGACAGTCGCCCGAGGCTGGAATCGAGCCGAGGTCCCTGGTGCCGTTAGGCAGCGGTCGAACCACTGAGCCACTGTGCCACCCGCAGATGAAGAAGAGACTTGTAGTTCTCAGTCTGCTGCTCAAAGCCATTGGTGCCATTATCTTTCAAAAATGTGAAGTCGGCAAGATTTTCAAGGAAAATTGACCTGGTGGATATTTAGGATATAACCTGGATCACTGTGAGTTTCACTGTTTCCATGTTGTAAACAAAGACAATGCATTCAACCAGAGGAAATAGGTTTAAAGGAAGAGGTGAAAGATATAAAAGGGACCTCAGGGACAACATTTTCACACAGAGGGTAGTACATGTATGGAATGAACTGCCAAAGGAAGTGGTGGAGGCTGGTACAATTACAACATTTAAAAGGCATCTTGATGGCTATCTGAATAGGAAGGGTTTAGAGGGATATGGGCCCAGTGCTGGCAAATGGGACTAAATTAATTTAGAATATCTGGGTGGCATGGATGAGTTGGACTGAAGGGTCTGTTTCTGTGCTGGACATCTCTGTGAGTCTAACTTGCCTCACTGGGTCTTAGAGCCCTCTTTCACCTCATTACCTGTCACGATGGTGTTCATGTTAGACTCTTGTCAGTGAGTTAGAGAGTCAATGCACTGAATGATGTGGGGCTGGATTATACAGAGCCCCCAACTACAGCACATTCTCTGATGTCAACTTGGGCAAGGGGCCAGCCGCTATCACAGTAAATGTGAGGGGCATCATGATGAGAATGCAGGGCAACAGTGAGGACTGCAGATGCTGGAAATCAGAGTCTAGATTAGAGTGGTGCTGGAAAAACACAGCAGGTCAAGCAGCGTCTGAGGTGCAGGAAAATCGATGTGTCGGGCAAAAGACCTTCATCAGGAATGAAGGCAGGGAGCCTCCAGGGTGGAGAGATAAATGGGGGGAGGGGGGAGAAGGTAGCAAAGAGTACAATAGGTGGATGGAGGTGTGGATGAAGGTGATAGTTCAGAGAGGAGGGTGGAGGAGGGTAGCAAAGAGTAGCGAGTCTGTTTCAGTACATGGTTGAAGAGCTTCAGGGCAGAGGAGATGACCTGAGGTTTGCAGTGAGAGAGAGACTCACTGAGATTCTTGTGGAGAGAGGAGGATGACTTCTTCAAGGTAGTCCTCACTTTTGCCTCGTTGATTTTAACCTTACTGCGAATCCTCTTGCAAGGATACCTACCTTGAAGGAGTTCTCCTCCTCTCTCTCTACAAGAATCTCAATGAGTCTCTCTCTCTCTCACTGCATCCCCCAGGGCATCTCCACTGCCCTGAAGCTTTTCAACCATTTACTGAAACAGACTCGCTACTCTTTGCTACCCTCCCCCACCCTCCTCTCTGACCTATCACCTTCATCTCCACCCCCATCCACCTATTGTACTCTTTGCTACCTTTTCCCTAACTCCCCCCAATTTATCTCTCTACCCTGGAGGCTCCCTGCCTTCAGTCCTGATGAAGGTCTTTTGCCCGAAGCGTTGATACTCCTGCTCCTCGGATGCTGCCTGACCGGCTGTGCTTTTCCAGAACCACTCTAATCTAGATGATAACAATACGGGACAAGTCTGATCCCAGAGTGAGGCCTTGTTGGAATGCTGGGCTTTATTTCAAAGGGAATGGGGTTGAAAATGAGGGAAGTCTTGTTAAAGGGACTGAGCACAATATAATGTAGGAGCATTAATACTGATATTAATATCAATATTAAGTCCAGGAAGTTGTACAGTGAATGTAATCTCGAGTTCAACTCCTTCAGGTTGTGAGCCCACTCCCATTCGATGCCTTACTTGTCACTTTCCTTGTTACATTCTTGTCACCATGTCGATTCACACCTCCCCCCACCCTAGTGGGACTGGCTGTTCTTTCCAGTCTGACAGTTAGACACCCCATTGTTCATCCATTCTCACATTTCGATCGCTTTGTCTGAACTATCAACATCCCTTCTCCCCCAGCATTCCAAACATTCCCTCCCTACGACTGGGTAAATGCTGCTCCCTCCACATTTCGTACCAACTCTGATGAAGAATAAGAGTCACATCAATGGACAGCACAGAAAAAGACCCTTCAGTCTCACATGTGACTAGATATCCTGAATTAATTTAGTCCTGTTTGCCAGCATTTGACCCATATCCCTCCAAACACTTCCTATTCGTCTACCCATCCAGATGCCTTTTAAATGTTGTAATTGTACCAGCCTTCACCACTTCCTTTGGCAGCTCATTCCACACATGCATCACCCTCTGCGTGAAAAAGGTGCCTTTTCGGTCCTTTTTATACCTTTATACCTTCTCCCCTTAAACCTATGCCCTCTACTTTTGCACTCCCTTATCCTGGGGAAAAGACCTTGTCTATTTATCCTAACCATGCCCCTCATGATTTTATAAATCTCGATCCTCTGACATTCCAGTGAAAATAGCCCTAGCCTACTTACCCTCTCCCTATAGCTCAAACCGACCAAACCTGGCAACATCCTTGTAAATCTTTTCTGAACACTTTCAAGTTTCACAACATCCTTCTAGCAGTAGGGAACCGGAATTGAACACTATTTCAAAACTGGCCTAACCAGTTATGTCCTGTACAACATAGCCTCCCGACTCCCTACACCCAATGCACTGACCAATAAAGGCTAGTATACCAAACACCTTCTTCTCTCCCTTGTCTAACTGTGACTCAACTTTCAAGGAACTATGAACCTGCATTATCAAGTCTCTTTGTTCAACGACACTTCCCAGGACCTTATTCTTAAGTGTATAAGTCCTACCCTGATTTGCCTTTTCAAAATGCAACACCTCTCATTTATCTAGATTAAACTCCATCTGTCACTTCTCAGCCCATTGGCCATTCTGATCCAAGTCACACTGTTCTCTGAGGTAATCTTCTTTGCTGTCCACTGAACCATCAATTTTGGTGTCATCTCCAAACTAGCCAACTGTACCTCCCCTATATTCACATCCAAATCATTTATATAAATGAAAAAAGCAGTAGACCCAGTACCAATCCTTGTGGCACTCTACTGGTCACAGGCTTCACGTCCAAAAAGCAACCTTCCACCACCACCCTCCATCTCCTACATTCAAGCCAATTTTGTATCCAAATGGCTAGTTCTCCCTGTAAACCCTTGTAATCTAACCTTTCTAACCAATCTACCATGAGGAACCTTGTCGAATGCCTGACTGATGTCCATACAGACAATGTCCATTATTCTGCTTTCATCAAACCTCTTCTTCACTTCTTCAAAAAATTCTATCAAGTTAGTGAGACATGATTTCCCATGCACAAAGCTATGCTGACTCTTCCTAATCAGTCCTTGCCTTTCCAAATACATGTAAATCCTATGCCCCAAAATCACCTCCAACAAACTATCTGCCACTGATGTCAGGATCACCAGTCTATAATTCCTTTGCTTTTCCTTACCACCTCCTTTAAATAAAGACACCACGTTAGCCACCCTCCAGTCTTCCGGCACCTCACCCGTAGCTATCAATGAGACAAATATCACAGCAAGGGGCCCAGCAAACACTTTCCTTGCTTCCCACATTTGGATACACCTGATCAGGTCCCAGGGACTTTTCCACCTTTATGTGTTTTAAGACATACAGCACCTCCTGCTCTGTCATATGGACAAGTTTCAAGATATCGCTATCTATTTTCCAAGATAACGTATCTTGTTTCCATCTCCTTCTCCACAGTAAACACTGATGCAAAGTACTCATTTAATATCTCCCCCATCTCTTGCAGTTCCGCACACAGGCTGCCTTTTTGATCTTTAAGCGGCCCTACTTTCTCATTAGTTACTCTTTTGTCCTTAATGTATTTATAGAATCTCTTTGGATTCTCCTTAACCTTATTTGCCAAAACTATCTCATGTCCTCTTTTTGCCCTCCTGATTTCCTTCTTAAGTATACATTATACTCTACCCTCGTACTTGTCTATGGATTCACTTGATCACTGCTGTCCTTAACTGGTCATATGCTTCCTTAATTACCTTGAGTAGAGCCTCAATTTCTCTGGTCATCCTGATTTCCCTACACCTACCAGCCTTGCCCTTCACTCTAACAGGATCATACTGTCACTGGACTCTCAGGCTTCCCACTTTCCAGCCATCCCTTTACTGCGAATATCCAAACTCAATCAACTTTTGAAAGTTCTTGCCAAATTCCGCCAAAATTGGTCTTTTTCCAATTTCGAATTCTGACGTTTAGATTGAGTGAACGTAGTGTAACTTTATTTATTTCGCAACTTTGAGGTTAATTAATTGTGCATCAGATTACCACAGACACAATTGTGTAGAAAGGAGCGTGTGGGCCCTGTGATCTCCTGGATTGGTTTTGATCAGCTGATGGGATCCAGAAGGATTCTTTCTGAGTATTGTTCCCCTCATTGTCTCTGGCGTGCTGCGTCTCCACAGAGAAGCCTGTGGTGGTCATGGCTGTGATGGGGGATGGGGTTTGGGCTGGGGTGCAGAGGAACAAGGGACAATCAGTGATGGTTGCTCCATGGGGAGGTTTTAATGGTTTCTCCTTCTGAACTGAAAGCACAGACTGCAGAGGGTCATGTGACTATGGCAAGCCACAGAGCCCAGTGTCCTCACAACTGTATTTCTCCAAATAATAATGATCTCGTAATTCTGATTTCAGACAGTGATGTTTGTTTCTGTCATTCATTTTCTGTGACCATGCATCCTTCAGACAAGGAGCACACAGTCAGAATGAAGATATAGAACATAGAACATTACAGCTCAGTACAGGCCCTTTGGTCCTCAATGTTGCAACATCCTGTGGAGCCAATCTGAAGCCCAACTATCCTACACTATTCCATTTTCCTCCATATGTGTATCCAATGACTATTTTAATGCCCTTAAAGTTGGTGAGTCTACAACTGTTGCAGACAGTGCATTCCATGCCCCTTCTACTCTCTGAGTAAAGAAACTACCCCTGACATCAGTCCTGTATCTATCATCCCTCAGTTTAAAGCTATGTCCCCTCTTGCTAGTCATCACCATCCAAGGAAAAAGGCTCTCACTGTCCACCCTATCTGACCCTCTGATTATCTTATATGTCTCAATTAAGTCACCTCTCTAATGAAAACAGCCTCAAGTCCCTCAGCCTTTCCTCATAAGACCTTCCCTCTATACCAGGCAACATCTCCTCTGATCCATTTCCAAAGATTCCACATCCTTCCTATAATGCGGTGACCAGAACTGTATGCGATACTCCAAATGTGGTCGCACCAGAGTTTTGTACAGCTGCAACATGACCTCATGGCTCCAAAACTCAATACCTCTACCAATAAAAGCTAACACACCGTATGCCTTCTTAACAACACTATCAACCTGGGTGGCAACTTTCAGGGATCTATGCAAATGGATACCGAGATCTCTTTGCTCATCTGCACTACCAAGAATCTTACCATTAGCCCAGCACTCTTTATTCCTGTTGCTTCTTCCAAAGTGAATCACTTCACACTTTTGCACATTAAACTCCATTTGCCACCGCTCAGCTCAGCTCTGCAGTTTATCTATGTCCCTTTGTAACCTGCAACACCCTTTAGTGCTATCCACAACTCCACTGACCACAGTGTTCTCCACAAATTTACTAACCGATCATTCTACACCCTCATCTCGGTCATTTATAAAAATGACAAACAGCAGTGGCCCCAACACTGACCCTTGCGATACACCACTAGTACCTGAACTCCAATATGAACATTTCCCATCAACCACCACCCTCTGTCTTCTTTCAGCTGGACAATTTCTGATCCAAACTGTTAAATCACCCTCAGTCTCATGCCTCTGTATTTTGTGCAACAGCCTACAATGGGAACCTTTTCAAATGCCTTAGTGAAATCTATATACACTGCATCATACCCTCACGCTTTACCCTCATCCACCTGTTTGGTCACCATCACAAAGAACTCAATAAGGTTTGTGAGGTACGACCTATCCTTCATAAAACCAGGTTGACTATCACTAATCAACTTATTCCACTCGAGATGATTACAAATCCTATCTCTTATGACCTTTTCCAACACTCTACCCACAAACAAAGTAAGGCTCAGTGGTCTATAATTACCAGGGTTGTCTCTACTCCCCTTCTTGAACAAGGGGACAACATGTGCTATCTTCCAGTCTTCTGGCACTGTTCCTGTTGACAATAATGATATAAAGATCAAAACCAATCTTCTGCTCTCACCTCCTTGGCTTCCCAGAGAATCCAATGATAAATCCCATCCAGCCCAGGGGACTTATCAATTTTCACACTTTCCCGAGTTGCCAACACTTCCTTCTTGTGAACCCCAATCCCATCTAGTCCAGGTAGCCTGTATCTCAGTATTCTCCTTGACAACATTGTCTTTTTCCAGTGTGAATACTGACAAAAAATATTCATTTAGCACTTCCCTTATCTCCTCGTACTCCACACACAAATTCCCATTACTATGCTTGATTGGCTCTAATCTTACTCTAATCATTCTTTTATTCCTGATATACCTGGAGAAAGTTTATAGGTTTTTCTTGATCCTATCTGCCAACAACTTCTCACATCCTCTCCTGGCTCTTCTTAGTTCTCTCTTTAGGTCTTTCCTGACTAACTTGTAACTCTAAAGTGCCCGAATTAAGCATTCATGTCTCATCCTAACATAAGCCTTCTTCTTCCTCCTGACAAGAGATTCTTTAGTACATTACGTCTCCCTCGCTTGACCACTTCCTCCCTGCCTGACAGGTACGTACTTATCAAGGACACGCAGTAGCTGTTCCTTGAATAAGCTCCACGGTTCAATTGTGTCCATTCTCTGCAGTTTCCTTCCCCAGGTTACTGAAAGACAAATGTTACTGTTGTCTGTGCCACTCTGTGAGGTGGCATGTGAACCACATTTATGTTAACCACATGCTTTGACCAATAGCTTCTGGTGTTTATTTTCATCCTAGAGATGTGCACAGCCTTCTCTGGAAGTCATTACAACACAAGTACAATATCTTGCAGTAAAAGTCCAGACAGAAAGCTGCAGCATCAATCTATGGAATCTTTCCAATCAGTAATATGTGGTGTGATGACCTGACTTTTCCAGACGCTTGGATTCACTGTGAAGTCGCATGTCATAGAGTCATAGAGATGTACCACATGGAAACAGACCTTTCGGTCCAACTCGTTCATTCTGACCAGATATCCTAACCTAATCCCAGTCCATCTGCCAGCACTTAGCCCATATCCAAAATCCTTCTTATTCATATATGCATCCAGATGCCTTTTAAATGTTGTAATGGTACCTATTGCCACCACTTCCTCTGGCAGCTCATTCCATACACGCACCACTCTTTGCGTGAAAAGGTTGCTCCTTAGTTCCCTATTCTCTGTCTAGTTGCTCGCTTGCTCTGAATGTATTTGGAGAATCTCTTTGGATTATCCCTACTGTTATTTGCCAAGGCTATCTTATATCATGACTTTGTCTTCCCGATCTCCCTCTGTAGAATGCCCCTACATTCTTTATACTGTTAAAGAGATTCATTTGACCCCAGTTGTCTATATCTAATATATGATTCACTCTTTTTATTCTTAACTAGAACCTCAATATCTTTATTCATCCATTGTTCTCTCATCCTACCAGCCTTACATTTTACTCCTACGAGAACATAATGACTGTGAACTCTCATGATCACACTGTTGAAGACCTCCCACTTATCAAGTGTCCCTTTATTTGTGAACAGTTTACTCCAATTAATTTTTGAAAGTTCTTGTCTCATACCATTTAAATTTGCCTTACTCCAAATAAAAGCTTTAACTTTTACAGAAGGCTTGTCCTTTTCCATAACTATTTTAAAATGAATGATCACTCGTCTCAAAATGTTCCCCCATATCCTGTCTTGTTATTCTACAGAAGATCACATTTTGCTCTTTCTCGAGTAAGAACATTTGCATATGTTTAGCAAATTCTTCACTATCCAAACCTTTAACAATATGGTAGTCCTAAACTATGTTTGGAAAAGTAAAATCACCAACTTGTATAACCTTATTATTCTTACATGTACCTGAGACCTGTTCACATATTTGTTTCTCAATTTCCCTCTGACTATTGTGGGGTCTCTAGTACAATCCCACCAAGATTATCATTCCTTTCTTATTTCTAATTTCAATCTATATATTTTCACTGGATGATTTTTCAGAAATATCTTCTCTAGTTACAGCCCGTAATGTTTTCCTAATCACAAATGCCATCACCCTTTCTCTTTCACCACTTTTTCCATCCTTCCTATAGCATCTGAAACCTGGAAATTTGAGATGCCAGTCCTGACAATCCCTCAACCATATTTCTGTAATTGCTATGATATCCCAGTCCCATGTTCCCAATATGCTCTGAGTTCATCAGCCTTACCAGTAAGACCTTTTTGCATTTAAATAAATGCAGTTTAATTCTTCAGAGTTACTTTGTTTTCTGGCTTGCTCTTCTCTGTCTTTTGTTATGAAATTGAAGATATACACTGTGTCTTTAGCAGAGAGTGTATGCTGTTCAAAACTGAGAGTGAATAAGCACGTATGTGATATGACTAGACAGCAGTCTTAGAATGTACTTGAAAATTGAAAATATGTAATATTTGGCTGTGAAATGGATTCCTGAGTTGGTTGCTGTTTGACAACAATTCAAATTTAACCAATCAGTTTAAAATATGCCCCAGGATACTAAAACCCAATCACATTTGAATTTATTGTTTTGCCAACATCGAACCAATCTGATGTTGGGGATATAAAGACAATCTGATGTTGGGGATATAAAGAGACAGGCATCTTGAAAATTAGAGACAGAGCAACTGCTATCAACACCGATCCAAGAAATTAGGAAACACTCTCATTCAAAGGTACCTTTTCATTTGAAACATATTCCCAATTTAAAAAAAAGAATATGACCTAGGGAGATGTTCAGCCAGAAGAAGACAGACACGGAAGATGGCAGTTGCTGTGTGATTTAGAAATTAAGTTGATGTAACTTTAGTAAGTATTTTATTGAACAGTATATTGTTACAGAGTCGGAGGGAGGTAATAAGCGGTTAAGAAAAATGGGGGGCTTAGAGTTGTGAATAGTTGTTGTTTAATATTCACTTTTAGAGTTAAAGAATAAATTGATATTATTTTCTTTAAATAGTGGGATTTGGGAGTGCTCTGTCACTCATTCTTTAACAGATTACGAGGTGAGGTGAGCTTTTCTGGTTGTTTGGTTTAATTAATAGAAGGGTTCACTGCCATGTTGTAACAGTTTGTGGGCTCGAGTCTGAGATTTGGACAGGATTAGACAGATCCAGTCTGAGATTTGGACAGATTTAAAAGATCCAATTTAAGATTTGGAGGGGTTTAGAAAGATCCAGTCTGAGATTTGGACAGATTCAGGGTACAGAAGATCCCAGCAGATTTAAACAGTTGCTGATTAGTGTCCTAGATTTTTAAATACAATGTAGGTGAGGTATTTTATATAATTTTGGTTTCTTGTTTTTTAAATTAAAAATGACAGAAGTGGCTCTCAAGATTGCAAAAGAGGTTCTGGGTTTGAAGATGATTCCCAAATTTGCCAAGAAAGTTTAGAAAGACAGAAAAAAGCCATACTTTTAGAATTAGCAAATCGTTTAGAATTGGGTTTAACCAGGAACAAAAAGAAAGTTAAAAGTGCAGTGGATTTGGTCAAGGACCTTGATGTATCAGAGAAACAGATAAGTGCAGTAGAGTCAGAAAAATTTAAATTGCAACTGAGGAAAATGGAGGTAGAAGATAAAGAAAGGGAAATATTAGCCATGAGAGGAGAAAGAGAGAGAGAGAGAGAGAGAAAGAGAATTAAGAGAAAGAAAGAGAGAAGAATAAGAGAGGAAAAGCAAAAAGGAAAAGAAGGTTCACAGCTGAGCAAAGAGAGAGAAGAAGAAAGAGAAAGAGAGAGAGAATTTGAACTTCAGAAGTTACAAATTAGTCAGGAAAATCAAGTTAACAGGATGGAGATGGAGAGTAAAGGCAGTGATGTGTACAAATATGTTAAAACATTGCCACATATTATCAGAAAGATGACAAAGCCTTTACTTCAATTGAAAAATTGGCTCAGGAGAACTGCTGGCTAATACTAGTTCAGACTAAGCTGGTAGGCAGAGCTGGTGAGGTATTTACAGTGCTATCAGATGAAGGGGAAAGAGATTATGCAGATGTCAAACAAGCCATTTTGAGTCCCTATGAATTGGTACCAGAAGTGTACAGACAGCAGTTCAGAAACATAAAGAAGGAACCAGGTTAGATTTACGTTGGGTTCGAAAGAATTAAACATAGTAATTATGATAGATGGATGTGGGCTTTAAAAATAGATAAGACTTACAAGAGAGATTATTGTGCTAGAGGAGTTTAAAAACTCACTTCCATAGATGATCAAAATTCATGTGGATGAACAGAAAGTTCAAGAAGTGCGAAGGGCAGCAGAGTTGGCAGATGAATATACATTGGTGCAGAAGGCAAAGTTTAGCTCCTGGCAAGAATTTCAGCCTGTGAGGGATCGAAACTGGGAGAAGGGAGATCCTACACTACAAAGCAAAGAGTAGAACATATTGTTCGTAATTCACCACAGGTGAATAAAGAAGCCCAAGAGGGTGAAAAGGAGGTGAAAGGCAGCAAGCATTTTTACTGTAATAGAGTGGGACATATAAAATGACAGTGCCGGATAAGAAGGGCACTGGGAAACAATGTTCTTGCTGTGAGAAAGTGCGATGCATAAACTCACAGTGCTGGTCATTGAACAGAGGCACAGTGGGAAAAGATGTGGGAAAAGAAGCTGAGCCAGTGACTTTCGTGAAAGTAGTAAAGGAAACCTCAAGAAAAGTCGAGGAGCTGTAAGAGAGTGCACAGGGGATGGGTACGGAGTTAGTGCCCGATCTCTATAAAAATGTCGCCTCTGTAGTAAAGTTTATTCAGAAAGAAAGGGGGGGGAAGGGAAAGAAGTTATAATTTTGAGAGGTATGGGATCTAATCAGTCTCTAATAGTAAGAGATGAACGTATTTGCACTCTTTCTGACATGTTACCGGAGAGAGTGGTAATTTGTGGAATAGGTAGATAGATCCCCTGTGTAAGGTCAGGTTGGAGAGCCAAATCAGTGAGAGTGATTGACAGGGTGTCAGTTCCAGGAATATGGCAGATAAAACTCTAAAATTTGGACATTTTCCCATGGGGATGACATATTAATATTGTTACCAGTGGGAGGCGATCCCTTCAAAGCCAGGTTTAGTTATCAAATTGAGAAAAAGTTGAGTCAGGTAAACTATCTGTGAAAGATGCCAGATAGGAAACAACCGAATCGGGTATGTCACGTGAATATGTTGAAACCTTACTATAATAGAGAAAAGGAACTGGAGAAACAAGTGTTGGTTACAGCCTCACAGAGTGAGAAATCAAATCTAGATGACGTGGAGTTTGAAGAGCCTCAAAATACATTAAATAATGAGGAAGTCCTTGAGGAGTGAGATAGATAAGTAAACGATCGGTCTCAGGAGCAAAGAACACAATTGAAAGGTTTGTTGCAGCAGAATGATGCAGGAATAAGATTTGGAGGACTAATGTGACTGTGCATGAGGTAGAAGTAGGGAATGCTGTTCCAATAAAACAACACTCTACAGACTTAATCCTTTCAAAGCCACACAGGCCCAGAAGGAAGTGGAGGCATGCTCAACAAAGACGTCATTGAACGGAGTCAGAGCGAGTGGAGTTCGCCAATCCTGTTAGTTCCCAAACCTGATGGAACTCAATGATTTTGTGTGGACTATTAGAAGGTCAACGCTGTAACAAAACCAGACTCATGCTCAGTACCAAGATTGGAGGACTGTATAGAGAAAGTTGAATAAGCCAGTTACATCACAAAGCTGGACTTACTGTGTGGTTATTAGCAGGTACCTTTATCAGAGAAAGTGAAAGAAGTTTCTGCGTTTGTAACCCCAAATGGGCTATATCAATTCAAAGTGATGCCCTTTGGAATGAAGAATGTGCTGGTCACATTCCAAAAACTTATGAACAGTGTTGTGGCTGAGTTAACAATCTGTGCAGTCTATCTGGATGATGTAGTGATCTTTAGTGAGTCATGGAAAGATCACATGGTACAGTTGGCAGAGCTCTTTGAACGATTGGGAGAAGCAAAACTGGCAATAAACTTACAGAAAACAGAACTTGTGAAGGCAGAGGTAACGTTCTTGGGGCAGGTCATGGAAGGTTGACACCAAGGAACTCAAAGACGAAGGCCATCGAGGAATTTCCGTGACCAACCTCAAAGAAAGAGGTGCTTCAGATTTTGGGACTAAGGGGGGGGGTTCTACCGAAAGTTTCTTCCAAACTTCAGCAGCATGGTGGCACTGCTAACAGATTTGCTGAAGAAGAACACAAAATGTCGGTAGACAGAACAATGCCAGGAAGCAGTTGACAGTTTAAAAGCAATATTAACTACCAGTTTTAGCTGCACCAAACTTTTTGAAACCCTTCAAAGCTGCAATTGATGCTGGCAATATAGGAGTTGGAGCTGTACTGCTACAGGAAGATAGGGATGGAATTGAATGGCCAGTTGGTTACTTTTCAAAGGAAGTCAACAGCCAACAGAGAAAATACTCCACTGTCAAAAAGGAATTATTGAGTTTGGCACTGGCCTTACAACATTTTAATGTTTATGTGTTGAACAATAGGTCGGAGACAGTTGTATACACAGATCACAATCCTCTTACATTCTTGGAATGATTTAAAGACAAGAATATGAGAATATTTCATTGGACTCTTACGCTACAGACTTTTAATTTACAAATCATACATGTTGTGGGTCATAAGAATGTGATAGTAGATGCGCTATCACAGTTTTAATCACAGATATGTTCAATACACAGATATGTCCAATTCACATATGTTATATTAGATTAGATTAGATTACTTTTTAGATTAGATTACTTACAGTGTGGAAACAGGCCCTTCGGCCCAACAAGTCCACACCACCCCGCCGAAGCGCAACCCACCCATACCCCTACATCTACCCCTTACCTAACACTACGGGCAATTTAGCATGGCCAATTCACCTGACCTGCACATCTTTGGACTGTGGGAGGAAACCGGAGCACCCGGAGGAAACCCACGCAGACACGGGGAGAATGTGCAAACTCCACACAGTCAGTCGCCTGAGGCGGGAATTGAACCCGGGTCTCTGGCGCTGTGAGGCAACAGTGCTAACCACTGTGCCACTGTGCCGCCCACCACTGTGCCACTGTGCCACCGTGCATTTACATATTTCATTGTAAAGGGTTAAAAATTAGGAAATAAAAGCCATCTTTTCATAATGATGCTTCATTTTTTTAAAAGGGGGCGTATTATGAAGGTGAAGGTGTGTACTGTACCTTTAAGGGAGAGTGAAGGCTGTTTTGATTACAAGCACCGGTCATGTGACTGACTAGCAGTCTCAGAGTGTATTGGAAAATTGAAAATATGTAACATTTGGCTGTGAAACAAAAACCTAACTTTTGGTTGCTATGTTTTTGCAAAGACTGGAGCGACTGGGCTTGTATACCCTTGAGTTTAGAAGACTGAGAGGGGCTCTGATTGAGACATATAAGATTATTAAAGGATTGGACACTCTGGAGGCAGGAAACATATTTCCGCTGATGGGTGAATGCCAAACCAGACGACACAGCTTAAAAATATAGGGTAGACCATTTAGGACAGAGATGAGGAGAAACCTCTTCACCCAGAGAGTGGTGGCTGTGTGGAATGCTATGCCCCAGAGGGCAGTGGAGGCCCAGTCTCTGGATTCTTTTAAGAAAGAGTTGGATAGAGCTCTCAAAGATAGTGGAATCAAGGGTTATGGAGATAAGGCAGGAACTAGATACTGATTAGGAATGATCAGCCATGATCATATTGAATGGCGGTGCAGGCTCGAAGAGCTGAATGGCCTACTCCTGTACCTATTGTCTATTGTCTATAGTCCAAAGATGTGCAGGTCAGGTGAACTGGCTATGCTAAATTGCTCTTAGTGTTAGGTGCATTAGTCAGGGGTGAATGAAACTGGGTGGGTTACTCTTCAGAGAGTTGGTGTGGACTTGTTGAGCCAAAGGGACTGTTTCCACACTGTAGGGAATCTAATCTAATTTTAATAGGGGCATTTATGGGAACAGTATATTGTTATAGAGTTGGAAGTAGATAGCAAGCAGTTTGGAGAAAGGAGGCTTAGATTCGTAAATAGTTGCTATTTAATGTTCACTTTTAAAGTTAAAGAATAACTTGATACTTTTTTCTTTAAACAGTGGAATTTGGGAGTTCTCTGTCACTGATACTTTAACAGATCATGAGGCGAGGTAAGGTTTTCTGGGTGTTTGGTTTAATTAGCAGAAGGTTTCACTGCCATGTCATAACAGAACTACAGGAGCAAACAACTGTCCCAGTCTGAAAGGGGATTGAGGACGGCTTAATTAGAACAGAGAAGGTGGTACTCACAGTCTTCCACTTGCTGTACTTGCTGAATTTTGACAATATAGAATTCGTTATAATGTGAGCAAGTTCACATCATGAAAGGATTCTGGCACTGCAGAGAGTGAGCAGGAAACTGAGAACAATTAGTGTCTTCATTCTGTCAGTGAGAGATGTGTCTGTGTCTGACTCTGGTAACAGCTGCCTCTTTATACAGAATCACGCCTGTGGTTATCTGCTCCACAAAGTGAATTAACCTCGAAACTGGGAAATAAATAAAGATACACTATGTTTACAAGATTAGCACTGGGATCCTGGAACGGCAGACTATGATACAATATAAAGGGAAGGGCACAGAGACTGCTGGGGAGTGACTTCACTCCTTTATTTCTGTCAGTGATTTGGGAATAACGAACTTCATCTGTGCTGAAAGGAGAACTATTTTTCCAAACTATGCATCATTCACCCAATCATACAACTTGTAAGAAATGCTAATGTTAAGGGAACAACATCTTACCCATGAGAAGAGATTGCCCTTGATTGGCAATTTGGCTTGGATTGGTGCAGACATTGAAGATGTATTAGTGAAGCAATGAATGATATTGAACTGACAAGCTATGTTTGATTTTAAACCAGTTGGTCAAAGCATTATCATGGGAAAAGAACCTGAGAATTGCTACCATGTTTTATTTTTGAGTTGAAGCTAACGCAGTGTGTCCACGTTCCTTATGTTCGCAAAGAACAACATCCTGGGCATTATTGCTCCTGATTTTCCAGTTGGAAATATCCTCTCCCAAATATAATGCTTCCTGCTAGAGTGGCAATGTGCATGAGGTTGGCCCTCCTCAGAAAATCCAGCCCTTGATATCGAGCACCTGATATTCATGAGGGTACCATACTGTGAACTGAATTCAAAATACCAAATTGGTTTACAGAGAAAAAAAATTCTTAACACATTCAGAATTATTTAGCAATTGCTCTTCAAATTGTTAGACCGCATTTAATGTTGGAGACTGTATTTTCAGCTTTGCGTAATTATCATCATACTAGCATGGAAGCTCATACCTCACATTACTTGTATGTGTGTGATAAATAGAATGTCTTTTTGGCTTGATAGCAGCGATCTGTCAACAGTGGGCATCACTTGTGTTACTGCGGTATTGTGGCAGCATGAAACAGCTGCCTTCACTTAGTGCTCTCTCCTGTGAAAAAAAATGTACCACCTAAACCCATTTCATTAAACGTTTGGCTGACGCCTTATCAATTCAAAGAACTATCACTGCAAAGAGCTCAGTAATTTGTTATGATTCCAGTCAATGGTAATACCGAACAAGATGCAAATAGAGTCATAGAGTCATAGAGATATACAGCATGGAATCAGACCCTTCAGTTCAACCCGTCCATGCTGACCAGATATCCCAACCCAATCTAATCCCATCTGCCAGCACCTGGCCCATATCCCTACAAGCCCTATCTATACCTATATTCATATACCCATCCAAATGCCTCTTAAATGTTGTAATTGTACCAGTCTCCATCACTTCCTCTGGCAGCTCATTCCATACAAGTACCACCCTCAGTGTGAAAACGTTGCCCCTTAGGTCTCTTTTATATCTTTCCCCTCTCACCCTAAACCTATGCAGTCTAGTTCTGGACTCCCTGACCCCAGGGAAAAGACTTTGCCTTCGCCAATGGTCATTATTCTTTGGACTTTTTTACAGCGAGCAGAGAAGGCTTGGGTCACTGAAGGCTATATTGTTAGACAGCTCTCTGATCACCAAGGGCTTTTTATGGAGAGGGAGGAGTAATGATCACAATCAGATTAGCCACGGAAGTATTCAATAGTGGAGCAGACTTGATGGGACAAATGGCCGAATTGTGCTCCAATTCTTTGCAACCTCCACATGCGTTGATTCTCTCCAAGGAATGATAAATTGAGCATTGTCATTTGTCACATGAGTACCCTACATTGCAAAGGCACTTGTGTTACAGTGTTAGTGTCCCAACCTTGAAGCTAGGGGACCTACATTCAAGTCACAGCTATTCTTCTAGTGTTTTGGAAGATCTTTAAACAAGTTGAACATAAACAGAATCCTATGTTGTATCCTGTTCACAGAATTCTTTCAACCAGTTTCCTAAAGAGACCACAGTAAAAGTTCAACATTTAGTTAGGTGCTCAACCTGTAAATTCAATTATTCCACAGAAATAACTCCAAATTATTTCAGGCCTAACGATTCAGCATGTCCTTTGTTCAAAATGTACCATTCTTCAATAAAAAATTAACACTATTTATGATTACATACAGTCTGCAGGTTACAAATTAATTTATTTCTTCTGAAAGCCTTGTTCAATGAGTTGCTAAAAGTAAATGAACAAATGTTAGTTCTTGCAAAATTCAGAAAGCTCATTAGATTCAGAGAGATTGGATAAACTTGGATTATTTTCACGAGAGTCTGGTGGTGGGGGGCAACCTGAAGGAAGCAATATATAAAAATTGTGAGAGGTAGGAATAGGTAGAACTTTGGAATCTTTTTTCCCCAGGGTGGAAATGTTAAATCCAAGGGGGTTGGTTTAAAGTGAGGGGGGAATGTTTAAAGGTGGTGTACAAGTGTTTTGTACAGAGAGGGGAAGCTGCCTGGAACGCACTGCCAGGGACGGTGTTTTATGGACCATGCCACTCAAAACCTTCTTAAACAGGCTGCTCAGACCATAACTTTGCAATTTGTTTCGGTAAGTGTACAGTGACAATTACCCAGATTAAGTTAGCTAGGTTGACCACTAATTTTAAAACAGACAAAAAATTATTCACAAAATTACACAATGAAACACAAAGAACAGAATAAAGACCCCCTACAGAACTCAGTCTATCCAACGAGACTTAATTATGCTGTTCCGAATATACACAACAATCCCAACAAGCAAACTCCCTTTAAAAACCAGTACAAATGGAACACATGCTTCCAGGTTGACGCTGAAGGGCAGAAAGAGAAAGAGTTTCCACACAGCTCCCTGTTGAACTTCCCAGTTCAAAATTGAACTAAAACTGCTCAGCTCGGCTAGAGAGCTGACCACTTCCCTTTCATTACACAAGTCACTTCTAACGCATGACCACTTTGGCACAAAGTCTCATCTGTTTACATATCAACAAAAAGCCTCTCAAAATCCTTTTCAGTTCTGTACCAAACCAGACTGATCAGAGCCCGGCCTGGATCATTGGTCCTCTGATAAAATCAAGGACAGAGTCTCCTTGGCCCAAGGAACAGCTTTTAGAGAAAAAAGGACTAGCTTTGTGACACCTCCCGCCTTAAAAGAAAATGAACCATCGATACCAAAAGATGGCTTCATTTTTAACCCTTCAAAACCCTGGTTACTAGAGTAAACACACATATACAGTATACTAACTGCATACATGCACAACCACATGCAACCACAATCACACGCTGCTGTGCACCCACCACTGAACACCTCCGTATCTCACTCGAGTCTCGATAGCGCGTTTTCGTGACCTGCCACCTGCACAGTTGTCAAATTGAATTGCTGGAACAACAAGCTCCATCTAAACAGTCTGGCATTTTTGACCTTCAATTTCTCCACAAATGTCAATGGGTCATAATCCTTGTATATGATTGTCTCAGATGCATTGCTGGTAATATAAGCACTGAAATGTTGTAATGCCAACACCAAGCTTAAAGTCTCTTTCTCCACTGTTGAATATTTCTCTTGATGAATGTTCAATTTCCTGGAAAAATACCCGATGGATCTTTCTATTCCCTCATCATTCTCCTGCAGGAGCACTGCACTGACACCCACATCACTGGCATCAATAGCCACCTTGAAAGGCTTTGTGTAATCCAGTGTGGCTAATACTGGGGCAATGGTTAACATAGTTTTAGGCTGTCTAATGCCTTTTGACTGAGCACTGTCCATTGAAACTTCTTGCCCTTTTTTAACAATTCATTGAGTGGAGCAGCCACACTGCTAAAATTCGGCACAAATGTTTGGTAAAATCCATGCAACCCCAGGAACCGTAGCACTGTTTTTTTGTCAACTGTGTGGGAAATTCCCCAATTACTTTCATTTTCACATCTCATGGGGGTCATTTGTCCATATCCAATAACATGGTCCAGGAAGGTGTCTTGGGCTTTGGCAAATTCACTTTTAGCTAGGTTTACCATTAAGCCTGCCTTCCGAAGTTGATCAAACAAGTACAATAAATGCTGTAAATGTTCCTTCCATGAGTGACTAAAAATCACCAGGTCATCAATGTACCCCACACAGTTGGGTAATCCAGCAATGACCTTATTAGTCAGTCTCTGAAATGTGGCTGGAGTATTTCTCATACCAAATGGCATGACTTTGAACTTATATAGTCCATTTGGCGTTTTGAAAGCTGAAATCGCCTTTGCTTTTCTGACAGAGGTACTTACCAGTAACCTCTGAGCAAGTCCAACTTAGAAATGTAAGTTGCTTATCCCACTTTTTCAACACAGTCCTCCAACTGTGGAATTGGATAGGCATTGTAATGGCATTGATTTTGCGATAGTCCACACATAACCATTGGGTACCATCTAGCTTTGGCACCATGACTATGGGTGAGGTCCAGTCACTGTAACTCACTTTGATTATGTCATATCTCCTCCTGAACCTGTACCAACTTTAGAGCGTTATGCCTATCAGGATGTTGCTTAATCGGACCAGCATCTCCTAAACCCACATCATGCATTATTAGGTTAGTACTTCCCAGTTTATTTCCACATATCTCCCCACGTGATAGTAATAACTCTTTCAGGTCATTTTGATTTTCTTGTGGCAGGTAACTCAATAATTTATCCCAATTTTTGCGAACTTCCTCATTGTCCAATGTGATTTGAGGAATGCCCAATTCAGAATCCTCTGAACTTGGCTCTTCCTTCTGTGCTATAATCATTAACACCTTCTCCTCTTGCTTTCCTTCCCGATCAAAATACCTTTGGAGCAGATTCACATGACACACTCTGTGAGATTTCTTCCTGTCTGGAGTCCTTAGCAAGTAGTTCACCTCACTTAATTTCTACTCAATTTGGGAAGGTCCACTAAACTTTGCTGTTAAAGGCTGACCTGTCACTGGAAGTAACACAGAGACAAAAGCCTTATCTCCTTATCTCCAATTGCAAAATTACAAATTTGATTTCTTCTCTTCTTCCTGTTACCTTGTATGTTGTGATACTTTTAAATGCTGTCTAGCCAATTCTCCAGCCCTATTTAATCATTCTCTAAAATTTGACAAATACTCCAAATGGGTGATCTCTGAATTCTGACTTACTAATTTCTCCTGAATCAATTTTAATGGTCCTCTTACTTCATGCCCCAAAATTAATTCAAATGGACTGAATTTGGTCGATTCATTCAGTGCATCTCTGATCTCAAAAAGTACAAACGGAATTCCCTTATCCCAAACATCTGGATAATCCTGACCATAAGGTCTCAACATGGTCTTTAGTGTTTGATGCCATTCCTCTAGTGCTCCCTGTGATTCCGGATGGTACACGGTAGATTTGGATTGCTTTATTCCCATGTTATCCATAACCAGCTTGAATAGTTTGGATGTGAAGTTTGATCCTTGATCTGACTGGATCTCTACTGGCAGTCCATAAAGTAAAAAAATTTAAGTAATTCTCCTGCAACCCCTTTAGCTGTGATGTTGCATCATAGGATTGCCTTTGGAAATCTAGTCGATACATCCATTATTGTTAATAAATACTTATTCCCACTTTTTGTTTGAGGTAGGGGAACTATGCAATCAATCAGTGGGTGGCACGGTGGCACAGTGGTTAGCACTGCTGCCTCACAGCGCCAGAGACCCGGGTTCAATTCCCGACTCAGGCAACTGACTCTGTGGAGTTTGCACATTCTCCCCGTGTCTGCGTGGGTTTCCTGCGGGTACTCCAGTTTCCTCCCACAGTCCAAAGATGTGCACATCAGGTGAATTGGCCATGCTAAATTGCCCGTAGTGTTAGGTAAAGGGGTAAATGAGTGGGTTACGCTTCGGCGGGTTGGTGTGGACTTGTTGGGCCGAAGGGCCTGTTTCCTCACTGTAAGTAATCTAATCTAATCTAATTCTCGTGACAGGTTCCTCAAATGTTGGAATAGGTATTAAAGGAACAGGTTTTATTACTGCCTGTGGTTTTCCGATTAGCTGACATGCATGACACGTCTGGCAAAATTCATCTGTGTGTAGTCCAGGTCAGTAAAAATAGCTTTGTATTTTAGTCTGTGCTTTCCTCACCCCTAAATGACCTCCAAGTAGTATCTCAGATGCCATTCGGCAACACCTCCTTTCTATACCCTACTGCTGAAACAATTTGATGAATCTGTGCCCATTCTTCATTTGCTTGACTGTGTGATGGTCTCCATTTCCTCATTAAGACATCACCTGTTAAGTAATAACACACAGGAAGGCTTCTCTGTGTATGCCTTTTGATATAACTGTTTTAAGTTCTCATCTTTCAGTTGTAATTCAATCAGTTTAGCAGAGCTAGAGATATCAGCATATTTAGCTATTTGCTCCTCCTCTGTTCCACTTACCTGATTGAAGAAAGTTTTAGATATCACTATGTCAGCTTCCTTATCTGTGCCTTTTTAACTCTCCTGCTTCGGCTTTTGCCTCTGTGATCTTGTGATCACGCACTCAGTGAAAATTCCTTGATAAATATTCTTCATGTCTTCAGTTGCCTGCATCTCCACTGGCTTCTCAACAAGAGTAGGCAGCACACCTACCGGTGAATCAGCTTTATCATTTGTAAGAACCAATTGTATTCCTGAAGCTGAGAGTTTGTCCAGTACTCCTCCCACAAATTCTCCACTCTCCTCTGGACTCTCTCGCCTTACTTTACATAACTGAGCACTTTTTGTCTCACCATGAATTCTCATTACCTCTGCCTTTTCTTTCAGGACACTCCTGGTCAATGTAAATAAACTTTACCCTTGCATGTATATTTTTTAAGCAGATCTGGTACTTCCTCGTTAATCAACCTCTGATCATCTTGTACACTCTGAGCCAGTTGTCTAACTTCTCTTTTGCTTTTTGCTACTAGTCTAACAAAACTTCCAGGTTTGTCTGAGTTTCCTACATCTGGCTTTCTCCGAGCCGACCAACACTGTGTTTTGTGTGGCCCACATCATTACAATGAAAACACCAGAGCTTTTTAAATGTCTTTGTCCCCCTCAAGGGTTTCTTTTTTACCCTGTGGTAAATTATCCTGATGATCTTCACTGAGATCTACCTTTCCCTTTCCACATAAGGATTTCTCTTTGTCCCAGTTTCTAGCCCTCAGGGACTGAAATTGATTCTGGAAGCCAAACCATGTTTTATGGACCAGCTCATAACCATCAGCCCCTTCAGCTGCTGACCTCGCTGTTTTAACTCTCTGCTCTTCCACATGAGGTCACACTACTTCAGGCAGTGAATTTTTGAATTCTTCCAAAATAATTACGTCTCTAAGGGCACTATTGTTTTGCTTGATTTTTAATGCTCTTATCCACCTATCGAAATTATTCTGTTGGATCCGTTCAAACTCAAGACAGGTTTGACCTGGATCTCTCCTTAGATTCCTGAAACGTTGTCTATTGGCATCTGGTACAAGCTCATATGCACTTAAAATGGCTTTTTTCACCTCCTCATACTCCCCAGATGCCTCCTCTGATAGTGATGTGAATACCTCACTAACCTTACCTACAGGTTTAGTTTGAATCAACATTACCTCTGGCCATTGCATTTGTTTAGCCTCCTTTTCAAATGAGATGAAAAAGGCTGCCACATCCTTCTTAGCAAATTTAGACAATGCCTGAACAGACTTAAACAGGTTCTCACTCGGCTTCTGACTACCAGGGGTTTGCTCATCCTCACTCTCTTCCTCACTAAGCCTACCCTCAGCCTTTATCTCCAGCCTTTTATGCTGACATTCCTTTTTAAGTGTCAGTTTTTGACATTCAAGAGCTGTCCCTTTTTCTTATTTTTCTGCTTTTAATCATAACTCAAACTGTTTCATTTCTACTGCCCTTTCCTTATCTCTCGCCTCTAACTCAAGCTACTTCATTTGCAATTGATTTCTTGCCATCTCTGTAGATTCTGATGGTTTCTCCAGCAAGTTTAAATGCTGAGCTATTGCTGTAATTGTCTCTCATTTCCCCACAGAAGCAGACAGTTTCAATTCCAGCTTCTCTGCTAATTGTTGCAACTTGAACTTATTCAATTTTTGCAAAACATCCATAGTCACTGCATCCACATCCAGAAACCTTTTGGTGACTGAAAGAGCCATTCCTATCCCACGCTTTATCTACCCACCCAAACCAACATCCGAAATACAAACACTAACACCGACCACTCACTGTTTACAATCCTGCAAAGAGCCCCCAGTCTGTTATGGGCTCAGCTAGACCACTCAAAACCTTCTTAAACAGGCTGCTCAGACCATAACTTTGCGATTTGTTTTGGTAAGTGTACAGTGACAATTACCCAGATTAAGTTAGCTAGGTTGACCACTACATTTTAAAACAGACAGAAATGTATTCAAAAAATTACACAATGAAACACAAAGAACAGAATAAAGACTCCCTACAGAACTCAGTCTGTCCAACGAGACTTAATTATGCTGTTCCAAATATACACAACAGTCCCGATAAGCAAACTCTCTTTAAAAATCAGAATAAATGGAACACACACTTCCAGATTGAAGCTGAAGGGCAGGAAAGAGAGAGACAGTTTTCATACAGCTCCCTGTTGAACTTCCAAACAGTTCAAGGCTGAACTAAAACTGCTCAGCTGAGCAAGAGAGCTGACCACTCCCCTTTCTTTATACAGGTCAAGACCACTCAAAACCTTCTTAAACAGGCTGCTCAGACCATAACTTTGCAATTTGTTTCGGTAAGTGTACAGTGACAATTACCCAGATTAAGTTAGCTAGGTTGACCACTATATTTTAAAACAGGCAAAAGTTTATTCACAAAATTACACAATGAAACACAAAGAACAGAATAAAGACCCCCTACAGAACTCAGCCAATCCAACGAGACTTAATTATGCTGTTCCAAATATACACAACAGTCCCAATAAGCAAACTCTCTTTAAAAACCGGAATAAATGGAACACATACTTCCAGATTGAAGCTGAAGGGCAGGAAAGAGAGAGACAGTTTTCATACAGCTCCCTGTTGAACTTCCAAACAGTTCAAAATTGAACTAAAACTGCTCAGCTGAGCAAGAGAGCTGACCACTCCCCTTTCTTTATACAGGTCACTTCTAAAACATGACCACTTTGGCCTGAAGTCTCATCCGTTTACACATAATCAAAAGGCCTCTCAAAATCCTTTTCATCTCTGTACCAAACCAGACTAATCGGAGCCCAGCCTGGTTTATTGCCCCTCTGAAAATAAGAGGCTAGCTTTGTGACAGAAGCAAATATGACAGCAATGTTTAAGACAGACAGAATATAGAGATATGGACTGCATGTAGGCAAGTGGGGTTAGGTTAGAATGGCATCATGGTCAGCATAAACATGATGGGCCAATGGGCGTGTTCCTATGCTGCACTGCTCTGTGTTCTTTTTTCTTAAAATCAGTGAAATTGAAGCTTAGATTTAAAGTGAAACAGTGAATGCAGAAACTCAGAAGAAAAGCAACAGAGCAGTGATACTCAGCAGCTCAGGCAGCATCCCTCTGAGGCATACAGAGTTAATGGGACAGAACGTCTGGGACCAGGAATCTCATATCGATTTATTTTACATGAAAGAAGGAAGTTCCATATTTCTGAAAGGTGTTTCCTCTCTGGACTTTCTCAGACATGTGGAGAATGTTGTTATTGAGATCTATCAGAAAAAGACAGACGATGGCACCGTACTGCTGGGCGAATGGTGGAAAGCTTTGACACATAATTCTCCTATCAACACCTCTCAAACTCTGTATTACCAAAGGACAGTCTGAAATAAAGGAGTGAAGTCACTCCCAGCAGACTCTGTGCCCTCCCCTTGTATTGTATCATAATCTGCTGTTCAGGATCCTGGTGCTAATCTGGTAAACATAGTGTATCTTTATTTATTTCCCAGCTTTGAGGTTAATTCACTTTGTGGAACAGATAACCACAGGCGTTATTCTGTATAAAGGGGCAGCTGTTACCAGACTCAGACACAGACACATCTCCCACTGACAGGATGAAGATACTGATTGTTCTCAGTGTCCTGCTCACTCTCTGCAGCCCCAACAGTGCTCTCAAAATGCGAATTTGTTTGCATTGTAAAGAATTCTATGTTGTCAAAACTCAGCAAGTACAGCATGGCCGAATGTGAGTACCACCTCCTCTGTTCTATTTAAATCGAGCTGAATGCCCATACAGGTTGAGACAGTTGTATTCTCCTGTAGTT
>NC_057721.1:79216062-79219689 GCF_004010195.1 Chiloscyllium plagiosum
GTATTTGCTTTCTGTGATTTATGCACAAGGACTCCCAAGTCTCTCTGTGCTGCAGCTTTCTACAGTTTCTCAATGTAAATAACATTGAGCTCCTCTAGTATTGCTGCTAAAGTGTGTAACCTCGCATTTTCCCACATCATTTTCCACATAACTTGTGTGATTCTGCTGCAGACTCTTTGTGTTAGCACTTGTCTTGCCACCTATTTTGTGAAGCTTCACAGTAACAATCGCCATAAGTTACGAATGTATTTTAGATTAGATTCCCTATAGTATGGAAACAGGCCCTTCAGCCCAACAAGTCCACACCAACCCTCCGAAGAGGAACCCACCCAGATCCAGTCCCTACCCCTTTATTTACCCCTGACTAAAGCACCTAACGCTACGGGCAATTTAGCATGACCAAATCACTTGACCTGCACATCTTTAGACTGTGTGAGGAAACCGGAGCACTCAGAGGAAACCCACGCAGACACGGGGAGAATATGCAAACTCCACACAGACAGTCGCCAGAGGCTGGAATCAAACCATGATCCCTGGCACTGTGAGACAGCAGAGTTAACCACTGTGCACCAAGCCACAGGTTTAGAGCGGGAGGGGAAAGATATAAAGGGAACCCAAGGGGCAACTTTTTCATGCAGAGGATGGTACATGTATGGAATGAGCTGCCAGAGGAAGTGGGGGAGACTGATATAATTCCAGCATTTAAAATGCAACTTAATGGGTATATGAACAGGAAGGGTTTAGAGGGATATGAGCCAAGAGCTGGCAAATGGGACTAGATTAAGTTAGGATATCTGGTGAGCATGGACGAGTTGGACCGAAGGGTCTGTTTCTGTCCTGTACTTTTCTATGACTCTGTGACTCTATGTTAATCAAGCTAGCCTGGATTTTCTTGGGTTTTTTGTCTCCCTCTGTTTGTGAATAGAGATGCTACATTGGCAGTTTTCCAGTCCTCTGGGACATTTCTAGAATGTAAAAATTCTTGGATTATTAGCACCAGTGAGTCCACTATCTGTGAGTTTACCAATCCAATAACCTGAGATACCACCCCTCAGATCCAGGAAGTGACCAGGCTTCAGCCCCAATAGATTCCTGAGTAACTTTTCACTCCCAATAATTACCTGGGAGACCAGAGAGAGCTGAGTCAGCACGGGAAGAGACTAAGACTGAGCAGAAAATGAAAAGCAAAGCTGAGTCTTGAGGCCCACACATATATCTCTGAGACTGGAGGGTGGGGAACCAGTGAGGGAGGAGACTGGGAACTCACCTGAAACAGTGAAACAACAGAAAGACGCCACAGGGAGATCTATAAGGTGTACATAACTGCTCATTTGAACATCTATTCTGACTTGCTCTCACATTAAATGTAGTTCAGAGAGAGATTTACAGATCAGAAAATTGAAGATCAATCATAACTTTTTAAAAAATCGAATTGAAGGACTAATTAAATGAAGTCAAGTTGCCAGGTCGTGTGATGTGTTGTAGCTGCATGATGTGGGAGCTGGTGGATCCATTCTGATTGATAGTGACCATATCTCATTGAGGAACTCCGGCTCAGAGTCGATGAGCTGGCGTCTGATCTTTGAATGCTGTACCATATCAGGGAGGGGGGAGAGATACCTGGACACTGTTTTGGGAGGCAGTCACACCCTTTACCCTGAATTCGGTCAGTGCCCTGGAACTGCTCCTTGTCCCCAGTCCCTTCCACATTCCGGACCTCGAATAAACCACGGTGCCGCTGACCGCCAGAGTTCTGCTTGGGCACACCAGCCACCTCTTGGCCAATTGCCAAAGCCCTGAGCCGCTGCTTCCATAACTAAACTCCCTCCCGAAAATGAGAAGATAGAAAAGACTAAAATACGTTAAAAAAATAAACAGAATGCAGAGAAAACAAGAAAATGTGGTTGGAGCAGACAACTTCCTGCTCAGGAGCTCTCCTCTGCCACCATCTTGGATAGACTGACTCATCATTAAGTTACTGTTGAGTTATTATTGAGTTATTATTAAAGATATTACATTGGTGTGGCACACTTTCCTACCTTAAAGTGAACCAGATGAGCTTTCCCCAACATTGACAGCACTTTCATTGTCACCAATAGATTACTAATTCCAGATTTGTTTTGAGTTAAAATTCCACTATCTGCCATGGCAGGATTCAAACACAGGTCCCTGGGACATTATGAGGGCCCCTGGATTAAAGGTCTTCAAATAATACCACAAAGCCGTTATCTCTCCTTATATATTGTGTCATTGTGCTCATACACAAAGTAATATCACATGGAACTAAGAGGTAACTTATCTGTTTGGACAGAGGTTTGGCTAACCAACAGAAAGTGGGGGATCAGGATAAATGGGTATTTTTCAGGTTGGCAAGGTGGAACTAGTGCAATAGCATAGGTTTTGGTACATAGGCCATAACTATTTACAACCTCAATTAATGACTTGGTTGCAGGATAGAAAAGGATGAATAGCCAAATTTGCAGGTAGCTCATAGAACAGTACAGCACAAGAACAGGCCCTTTGGCCCACGATGTCGTGCTTAACAATGACACAAATTAAGCTAATCCCTTCGACCTGTGTTTGGTCCCTCCATAGAACATAGAACAATACAGCTCAGAACAGGCCCTTCAGCCCACGATGTTGTACCGAACATTTATCCTAGCTTAAGCACCCATCCATGTACCTATCCAATTGCCGCTGAAAGGTCACCAATGATTCTGACTCTGCCACTCCCACAGGCAGCGCATTCCATGCCCCCACCACTCTCTGGGTAAAGAACCTACCCCTGACATCCCCCCTATACCTTCCACCCTTCACCTTAAATTTATGTCACCTTGTATCACTCTGTTGTACCCGGGGAAAAAGTTTCTGACTGTCTACTCTATCTATTCCTCTGATCATCTTATAAACCTCTATCAAGTCACCCCTCATCCTTTGCCGTTCCAATGAGAAACGGCCTAGCACCCTCAACCTATCCTCGTACGACCTATTCTCCATTCCAGGCAACATCCTGATAAATCTTCTCTGCACCCTCTCCAAAGCTTCCACATCTTTCCTAAAGTGAGGCGACCAGAACTGCACACAGTACTCCAACTGTGGCCTAACCAAAGTCCTGTACAGCTGCAACATCACTTCACGACTCTTGAATTCAATCCCTCTGCTAATGAACGATAATACACCATAGGGCTTCTTACAAACTCTATCCACCTGAGTGGCAACCTTCAAAGATCTAAGTACATAGACCCCAAGATCCCTCTGTTCCTCCACCTGACTAAGAACCCTACCATTAACCCTGAATTCCGCATTCTTATTTGTTCTTCCAAAATGGACAACCTCACACTTGGCAGGGTTCAACTCCATCTGCCACTCCTCAGCCCAGCTCTGCATCATATCTAAGTCCCTCTGCAGCCGACAACAACCCTCCTCACTGTCCACAACTCCACCTATCTTCGTATCATCTGCAAATTTACTGACCCACCCTTCGACTCCCTCATCCAAGTCATTAATAAAAATTACAAACAGCAGAGGACCCAGAACTGATCCCTGCAGAACTCCACTTGTAACTGGGCTCCAGGCTGAATATTTACCATCTACCACCACTCTCTGACTCCGACCGGTTAGCCAGTT